>NC_083468.1:26364163-26374163 GCF_030014155.1 Tachysurus vachellii
GATTCAATCTTTGGAGTAAGGGGTTAAAGTAGAATGGGTAAAGTGAAGGGTTAGAGTTGAAGGGTGGAGTGAAGGGGTAGGGTTAAGGGGTAGAGTGATGGGGTAGAGTGAAGGTTAGAGTGATGGGTTAGAGTTGATGGGGTAGAGTGTTGGGTTAGAGTGAAGGGTTAGAGCGATGGGTTAGAGTTGAGGGGGTAGAGTTGAAGGGGTAGAGTGATGGGTTAGAGGGGAGGGGGAAAGTGGATGGGTAGAGTGGATGTTTGAAGTGAGGGGTTAGAGTAGACTGGGTAGAGTGATGGGTAGAGTGAAGGGTTAGAGTTAAGGGGTAGAGTGAAATGAGGTGTAGTGTAGGGTCAGGGTAGGGTGGTAGAATGGAGTATGGATGTAGACTATAATATATACAGTATACAGTACATTCTTTGAGTCAGACGCAGTGGCTCATACTCACTTCCTCTTTTTCAAATACCTGTCACATCACTCAGAGCCTCTGTTTTATTCTCTCTCTCTCTCTCTCTCTCTCTCTCTCTCTCTCTCTCTCTCTCTCTGTCTGTCCATCAAGTTGTCCATCAAGGTTTCCCTGCACTGAATTGCTGCTTTTTTCTCTGTTATGTGTCTGCAGGCTACAGATACTAGCATTTCTCTCCCATTATGTTTGTGTTGCAGTCACCATATTTTTGTCACCACATTTTAATGTCTATTTAATTTACACTTTAACTTAATGTAGAACTGTAGAAAGATCTAGAAGTAAAGTGACGTTATAACAGGTTCAGACAGGAGGACTGTCGAAAGATCGTCAGCTGAATGGAGTATCAGAGCCGTGAGATGTAAAGTGTACGTAATGGAGGAGTCTCTCTGTCTTTATCCTGTCTGTCTGTACTGTAATTACAGCTTTCACTTCACAAAGACACTCAGTTTCATCCAATTTACAGCACGAGCTCAGGAATAAACAGAGCAGAGCGGTGTTTATAGATTATAGAACGGTGGAGAGTCGATAGCAGGTCCGTTCTCGCCGACGACTCGGAAAGACACGGAGAAAACGAGAGATAACGAGATGATAACGGATGAGTGGCAGCAACAGAAAGGAAGGAAGAGCAGAAACTGGATCAGGTGATGGATCAGATTTACTCGATAAGAGAGACTGAGCTGAGAGTGAGTGAGAGAGAGAGAGAGAGAGAGAGAGAGAGAGAGTGAGATCCTGTTTCCCAGAATGCATTTATTCTACAGTAGAGTTTCTCTCTGTACTGATTCAGCTGTGGTTCAGACACGATTGTCATTATCGTTACATCTAAATACGAAAAGGCAGAACTCCTGATTTACTGAAACGCACACTGTAGCAGATGGGGGCGTGGTTTAGTATCAGTAGCTACAGATGGGGGCGTGGTTTAGTATCAGTAGCTACAGATGGGACATGGTTTAGTATCAGTAGCTACAGATGGGGGCGTGGTTTAGTATCAGTAGCTACAGATGGGGGCGTGGTTTAGTATCAGTAGCTACAGATGGGGGCGTGGTTTAGTATCAGTAGCTACAGATGGGACATGGTTTAGTATCAGTAGCTACAGATGGGACATGGTTTAGTATCAGTAGCTACAGATGGGACGTGGTTTAGTATCAGTAGCTACAGATGGGACGTGGTTTAGTATCAGTAGCTACAGATGGGACGTGGTTTAGTATCAGTAGCTACAGATGGGGGCGTGGTTTAGTATCAGTAGCTACAGATGGGGGCGTGGTTTAGTATCAGTAGCTACAGATGGGGGCGTGGTTTAGTATCAGTAGCTACAGATGGGACGTGGTTTAGTATCAGTAGCTACAGATGGGGGCGTGGTTTAGTATCCGTAGCTACAGATAGGACATGGTTTAGTATCAGTAGCTACAGATGGGACGTGGTTTAGTATCCGTAGCTACAGATGGGGGTGTGGTTTAGTATCAGTAGCTACAGATGGGGGCGTGGTTTAGTATCAGTAGCTACAGATGGGACGTGGTTTAGTATCAGTAGCTACAGATGGGGGCGTGGTTTAGTATCAGTAGCTACAGATGGGACGTGGTTTAGTATCAGTAGCTACAGATGGGGGCGTGGTTTAGTATCAGTAGCTACAGATGGGGGCGTGGTTTAGTATCAGTAGCTACAGATGGAGGGATTGGGGTCTGATATGGAACCTTATGTGTGTATGGATGCTCAAATATTATATGTGTGTATGGATTCTCAGAAACTCATTTGTAAACAGTGCTGGTTGTTGTATTCTGCGTGAGTATGTGTGTCTGTGTGTCTGTGTGCATTAACAGAGTAACTGACCTGGTCCCTGCTGAAGCACCATGTCTGATAGATCCTGTAGGTGGATGAAGAGGACCAAACCTCCAGCACCAAACAGCAGAACAAACCAGAAGGAACAGGAAAGCTTCGGCCGAGACCCCCGACGTGACCCTCGTCTCCCTCTCACCGCCTCCAGCACTTTACAGTCCGCCCACAGCATCTCTATACACAATAGAAAATGAAAGAAAGAGAGAGAGAGAGAGAGAGAGAGAGAGAGAGAGAGAGATGTTGGTAAAGAGACAAGACTCCACAGTAGCTTTGATTAGCCGAGGACCGTCTAAGTGGACGTCTGATTGACTTTTAAAGCAACCAATTACAGTTTGTTTTGATTAGCGTGATGTTTAGGACCATGGAAATGTAAAGTCACTACAAAAAAAACAGACCATCAATTTAATAAGTCTGATCCACATGAGCACTCATTGTCACAGTTGTAGAGTATACAGCGTCATACATAAGGGAAATAAAACGTCATGACGGCTTTCACACATCTCCTGGAAATCCTGTAGAATCTAACCTAGGGTTAGGGTCAGAGTTATCCGAGTGCCTATCTCAGGCGTCATCGGGCATCAAGGCAGGATACACCCTGGACGGAGTGCCAACCCATCACAGGGCACACACACACACACTCTCATTCACTCACGCAATCACACACTACGGACAATTTTCCAGAGATGCCAATCAACCTACCATGCATGTCTTTGGACCGGGGGAGGAAACCGGAGTACCCGGAGGAAACCCCCGAGGCACGGGGAGAACATGCAAACTCCACACACACAAGGCGGAGGCGGGAATCGAACCCCCAACCCTGGAGTGTGAGGCGAACGTGCTAACCAATAAGCCACCGTGCCCCCCTTAATACAATGTTCTGTAAAAAAAAAAGTCTAATATTATTCAGCATGAAACTTGCTGAATCCCTCATTGTACTGAGTCTGCAACCTAAATACACCACCAGTGTTCCTGAGAGATTTAGTGCACGTGGGAAACTGTAGCTCCTCAGAAAGGAAGAGTAAAGCGATCAGTGCTGCTTCGTTCACACAGTAGAGCCGAGTGTGTGATTTACTGTAGCGTCTACAGAGACACGGTAAAGACACATCCTACTGTATTTACACACACCGGCGTGAAACGGAGAGAATCCGCTTGTCACGTTGAACAAATAAAGCCTTTCATACGGAGATAATTATTATTTTCTCAGCAGTTAAGTGCACTCGGCTCTGCTCGAGCTCCTCAGGATCCCTTCGCCGTCTCGTCCTCTGCTGTTTCTCCTGAATGTTAAAGACACTGAGTTTGTTCCTTCTGTAACCCAGCACCAAGACGCCGATATTCCCTGCTGTTATTATTCTACAATATTAAACCCACCTCACGTCCTGTTTCTACACGTCATCTTCCAGCACCGTGTAAACCTGACGTGTTCGGTACGTGCTGCTGCTTATTGTATTCACGCTCACAGGCTTTATCATCGAATCATTTTCTTTCTTTCGCATTTCATTTAATAAAATAAACGGAGTCGCTCTGTCGCGTCCTGCTGCTGTGCTGTGATGTCGCTAATCCGTCTCCTGTTTAAACAGAACGCAAATCGATAGAAAGGCGTGTTAAGGAGCGGACGGTCGGTCAGCTAACGACCTGCAGAACGTTTGATAGACAGAAGGCCCATTAATCAGAGAACATTGTATTTATTTCACAGGTCTGAGATCAAAATGTTTAGGTTTTTTTTTTTGCAGATCTGTGTGATTTTAGCATCACGTGTCTTTATTAGCATTAAACTGATCTGGATTTACGACTAAATAAGAAATGCTTGTGCACCACAATAGACTCATTTCTAACAAAGAGCTATAGATTAAGGGGAAAATGGGCAACTTTTTTATTGCTGAGCTTTTTTGAGCTAGTTTCTGTAAACTCTGTACAACAATGCACACTGTACAGAATGCTGGTGTTTAATTAGCCATGTTTAATGTTGTTCATTTCTAGCACAGCTCTTGTTTCACTGCGCACCAGGTTGAGTTTCAATAATTCTACGTTTATAATTTTCCATGCTTCACTCAAATAAAAATGGTGGGAGAAACCAGATTTGGACCAGAGAGCAGATTATGGAAAGGTTGTGTTAATGACTGTACTGGTTCCTGTCGTCTCCGTCAGTATTTCCACCCTCACGTGTACAGGGACACCATAAACACGTGGGACAGAGATCAGAACATCAACAAGTGCACATGGCCTGAAGCAAAAGCATGAACAAACTCTCACAGCTGGAAGGAAATTAGTGTCACTTTCCACCTCGATTGTTCCCAGCTGGCAGCTGATCACAGGAGCAATAAAAAGACTGCTGATAGGAGAAGAGCAGAGGAGCAGGAACTGTATGAAACGGAACACTAACCCTTGTTCGGTGTTTGAGCTTCACTGCCTGATCTGTGGAAGTCAGGAACACCAATAGGGTCAGGAGCACCGGCACAGAGGGTCTGAGCTAACTCAGGTACCAGGTGAACTTTTTAAGGTGCTGAATTCTACATCTGAACCAGGAGTCCATGATGCCAAGGAAGAAAATCCATAGATGAATCAGTAGATATTCTAAGATTAGATATATCAAAGTCTACTAAAGACGGTAGAGCATATTCTTATTTAGCTCCCAAACTTTGGAACGGTCTTCCTGATAGTGTTTGGAGCTCAGACACACTTTCCCAGTTTAAATGTACAGTAGATTAAAAACTCACCTCTTTAGTCAGGTGTACACATAATACTGTACATCCCATAATATTGTGCACTATTACGTGTATATCAGACTTGTACATTTTATGAACAGCAGATATGTTAATTCCTCTCCACTGCTTCTCTCTTTCTACCATCCCGAAGCATCCAGAAACCATACCAGCTCCGATCGTCTTCTGTGCGATGAAGATCTCGGACCTCCACTGAGATGAGGCCGACTCTGAGAATCCTGAGACATCTAGAGATCTACCAGCTCCAGTTAGACTCTGCGATACTAAAGAGGAGATGTGAACTCCATGTGATCTTTTGCATCTATACAACATTTATCAGACTATATATTTATAATCACACCCTCCAGTGCCACCCATATGAGGATGAGGTTCCCCTTTGAGTCTGGTTCCTTTACCATCTAAGGGAGTTTTTCCTCCCCACAGTCACCTGAGTCACCTCAGACTTGCTCATTGGGGATAAATACATACACATTGTGAACTAAATCTATCTAATATTAATCTTGAATTTTGCATTCTATTAATCTTTATATTATTCTTGTTTATGGTCTGCAAAGCTGCTTTGAGACAATGTCAATTGTAAAAAGCGCTATACAAATAAGCCTGAATTGAATTGAATATTATTGGTGGGTCACGGTGGCTTAGTGGTTAGCAGGTTCGCCTCACACCTCCAGGGTTGGGGGTTCGATTCCCACCTCCACCTTGTGTGTGTGGAGTTTGCATGTTCTCCCCGTGCCTCGGGGGTTTCCTCCGGGTACTCCGGTTTCCTCCCCCGGTCCAAAGACATGCATGGTAGGTTGATTGGCATCTCTGGAAAATTGTCTGTAGTGTGTGATTGTGTGAGTGAATGAGAGTGTGTGTGTGTGCCCTGTGATGGGTTGGCACTACATCCAGGGTGTATCCTGCCTTGATGCCCGATGACGCCTGAGATAGGCACAGGCTCCCCGTGACCCGAGGTAGTTCAGATAAGCGGTAGAAGATGAGTGAGCATATTATTGGCACCTCAGAGCTCCAGGTTTGAATCTGAGCTCAGGTGGCTATCTATGCATAATTTCTGTCCATGTTCTCTTCATGTCCATGTTGGACTACTCCCAAAGCAGGTGGACAAGATACACCAAATTAAAGTTGTAGAGGAGGTGGTAGCTCAGTGGTTTAGATGTTGGACTACTGACTGGAGTTGCTGTGAGCTCCAAGCCTACCATTGCAAATCTGAAAACTCTGCATAAATACCAGAAACGCCCCAAAGATCCCCCTTGAACTGGTGTCTCATCCAGGGTCTGTTACCACCTACAGTATATATCCACCACAACCCTGATGAGGATCAGTCAGGATGAAGCTGTTATTTTTCCTCGCTGCAGATCTCCAGCCTAAAATACAGCCCTGACATTCAGTAAAGCTTTTACCCTGCGTTCAATATCCGTGTTCGATATTTCTCTGTAGTGCAGCATTTCTCACACGCATGCACTGGCAGCTGGAATAATTTAACAGAGAAAAAAATGAATATGTGGTTTGTATGTTTTTCTGACCAAGCATCAATTCACTGAATCAAAGCAGGAGGATCCCTGAACAATGGAAAAGGTTTCAGGGCTCGCTTTCTATCAGCGATGTTCATATTGATCATCGGTATGTTAAAGTAAATGGTGCAGTTTTATCGATCCAAAGCTAGAAAGAAATGCCCTGGATCAGAGGGAGAGAGGACCGGTCGCTCTGTAGCCTCGTATTTAGGGGCTTTTTACTTCATGCGTTTTCTGGATGGTAAAAAGACCAGGTCTAAATGCCCTCCGAACCGTTTTGGAGACGGATATAACTCCGATTGTACAAACCCCTTCAGGAGGTGGTCTGGGACGTGTTTCAGATGAAACTGGACAGGTGTAAATGAATGTGGTTGTTCAAGCCACATACGTCAGCGCTATACTCCTCCCAAACGGAAGTACTGTACGTCACTCGCAGGTGACTCACGAGTCGTACAGTACATCGTGCCAGAAACAAATAACATGGACGACATGCAGGGATGGTTTTTTGTAACATAACTGTCATAACGAGTTTTTCCGTCTTCTTTTTGATTGCGTTCTGAAAACCGCACACACCAAAGTGTGTTCCATTTCAATTACCCCAGAAATGAGGTCAAATATATTATCGTTTTGGGCGGGAGTAGAAAGATCGGATCAATATCCGATTCTCTGAGACTCGTTTATGTGGCCTAATGTAAATGGAACAGTTTTAACAAATCAGACAGCTATCGTATCAGAGAAAACACACAAAGTGACCGGGTGTAAAAAGGCCCTTAGTGACGTGTTGGTTTGCTCAACTGACTGTGTTTCAGTGCTACTGCTGAAGGTTCAGACAGCTTCAAAACTTTTCTTTATTCCATCCGTAGCTAAACTATATTACTCCCATTAAGACCAATCCCATAATCTTCCATCATTTAAAAGCCCAGTGTGTAATCAGACTATTTGTTAATAGGAATCTCTAACAGCGAATCGGATTCACACATCTATCTATCTATCTATCTATCTCTCTCTCTCTCTCTCTCTCTATCTATCTATCTCACACACATACATCTACAAGCCAGTATTCAGCCCACTGATTGATTTGCGCTAGCTTCCTGGAGCAGGAATAATGAAAAGGTGTGTAAGTGAAGCGCCCTCTCTATCTGTGTTTCATTAGCACACGGTTCTCTACACTCTCATTAACACACACTCTCTATACCGAGAGCTCCACCGTGGCTGAGCGTCTCTGCATGCATCCGCCGGACAAATCGAGGGTAGATCTCCTGCTAAAAGTAGATCAGCACCTTTTATCTTTAACTTATGAATTCGGTCCAGATAAGAACATACATCTTGCTAGAAGGTGCAGTTATGATTGTTCTTAAACAAATAAAGATCACAGAACCTTGTTGAAGGTGGTGGAAGGTGGAATCCTTTACACCCTGTCAGTCTGCCTCGTCCAGACAGCGCGGTGTCTCAAAAGGCTCCTTGAGTTTGTGGATGAGACAGGGATGACATATTTACCAGAAAAGCAAAAATACTGGTGTGAATGATTTTCTGAATCTTAATGCAGCCTCTCTCTCTCTCTCTCTCTCTCTCTCTCTCTCTCTCTCTCTCTCTCTCTTTCTCTGAGGTTTCCTCCTACTGAAACACATACCCAGGCGTACTCTGACAGAACAAATTGATCCTCCTCGCTGCACACAGCTAACAAGTCACACCAGCACTCGTGTGCTTCGCTGTGTGCAGCAGTTCGGGTGGTGTTTGGCACAAACAGATCCAGAAGCAGATGTTCTTCTAACTCTGTGATCACTAATGAGAACCAAGCATGTGTGTCCAGTATACTGCATGTGCTTACAGTATATTAATTTTTAACAGATTTTGAACCATGTTGGTCAGGTATCGAGTCCTTTTCTCATTTCTCATACTGTTTGAGTACCCAGTGAGGAGAAAGGACCAACTTTTTGTGTCAGCTACGTCAAGGTGCCGACTCAGCTGCCGACTACACCATTAACTTCAGGACTCTGGCCACACAGAGTGGCTGGAACAATGTGACGCTGTGGGCCATCTCCTGGGAAGGACTTATCCTCACCCTGCAGGCAGAAATGGCTTGCGAAAAGGAGGACATGAAGCTGTCTCAGTTCATCATGGTCGCTATCTGGCTGAGCCATGACCACCTGAGTGCCTGCCTGCCAAACAGCGCATCCTCTCTACTATGCGGCGCCTTCCTGCTTAAATCCTTTGTCAATTCCTGCACAGCTCAGACCAGGACCCCCATGGAAACTGCATGCAGGCCTGTTGGTACTACACCTGATACCCCAATGCCAGTGGTCACACTACAGTACATGATGGACTCCTCATTATACATCACTGACCTCCCTTATACACTCAGCTACACTGCCATCAAGGTGACAATTGATCGGTTCTCCATGGCCTACAAGATTGAGCCACTCTGGGTTCTCCCAACCGCCATGGAAATGATCAAGTTACTCTTTGACCAGGTTTTCCATAAATATATCCTATCAGAGGACACTGTGTAGGATCGGTGACCCTAGTTTACCTCATGGGTATGGTGGGCATTCTGTGGCTCAACATAAGTCTGTTATGTGATGGGGAGAACTTTCTGAGGTGATCTTTATAAAGAAGATCTCTGGATCGACTACCTGCCTCAGCTGCTGCATTCGAACACGAGTCTGCAGACGCTCACGTACTGTAAGACTGGAGCTGAATTTGGATAAATGAGGCAGTAAGACGCAGTAGCACGCAGCCATGCTCCACTTCCCCCGAATACTAACGCCATGCTGTGTTTGTGCTTCAGTTATTCCACCTTGCCCAGTTTTATGTTCCTTTTGTTATCGCTTGCCGTTTCATCCGAGCCTCTTTGAGGTGTTTATTAGCTCAGTGGCTCCCTGCCATCGCAGCTCCCTTGTTTGCTCTTTTGTTTTTTTACGCTTTGAATATTCTTAGTGGGGGCACGGTGGCTTAGTGGTTAGCACGTTCGCCTCACACCTCCAGGGTCGGGGTTCGATTCCCACCTCCACCTTGTGTGTGTGGAGTTTGCATGTTCTCCCCGTGCCTCGGGGGTTTCCTCCGGGTACTCCGGTTTCCTCCCCCGGTCCAAAGACATGCATGGTAGGTTGATTGGCATCTCTGGAAAATTGTCCGTAGTGTGTGATTGCATGAGTGAATGAGAGTGTGTGTGTGTGTGTGTGTGCCCTGCGATGGGTTGGCACTCCGTCCAGGGTGTATCCTGCCTTGATGCCCGATGACGCCTGAGATAGGCACAGGCTCCCTGTGACCCGAGGTAGTTTGGATAAGCGGTAGAAAATGAGTGAATGAATGAATATTCTTAGTTGTTGTTTTTTTATGTGATGTATCCTAGTGGTAAGTGCACAAATAGTAAACCTCACTCATGGATTATGGAGATAAACCTATTGTTACAGTGTTAATGGACTCACTCCAAAATCAAGCCTCTTTTAATTAATCGATAACTCAGCTGCTGA
>NC_083468.1:26376663-26379163 GCF_030014155.1 Tachysurus vachellii
AAACCAGTGCGCGTCCCTAAATACCACAACACGGTAATGTAACATGGTTAGATGTTTGTTATCCTCAGAGAGATGAAGATTATAGAGATTTATAGTGATTTACACCGAAGGTTTTCACACGGTGTGGCTCGTTTTTCTACAACACACACACACACACACACACACACACACACACACACACTTCTGAAGCAGACCGAAAGCTTCGTTCCAGAGACAAAGCACTTTAACACAACACTCTGGATCGAGCGGCGCAAAACACAGCCGGAATAATCAGTGTGGGTCGTGCAGTTATAGACAAATAATCAGTGAAGTGTTGTGATGAAGTGAATTTACTGTAATCACACTGAAGCTGATTATTATTTTCTTTTTCATGTATTAATGAACGATACACACTGTTTTTGTATCTATTTAAAGGTCCACAGAACCTCAGCTCCTGCTCTCACTTGTATTCTAGCAGCTACAACTAACAGATAGATGAAGATGTTTTTTTACGTTACAGCGTTACCTCGAATCGCAGACACTGAAGTCTTCTGTAATAAATATTTAATAAACATCTCCTTACGTAAAGATTCAGCAGAGCAACATTTTAAAAGCTGTTTATTGTAAGGATTAAATGAAAGGATCTGAATCATCTACAAGTCCCTGTGAATGAGACGCAGTAACCAGGAAACTCCGTCTTAGCCGCTCAGCTCTAGGAGACGAATCACCACCAATCAGATGAGAGAATTCTGTGATGTAAATGGCAGCGATTCGTGTTGACGCTACGTGGCGTCTAATGTTCAGATGGAGATTAAAAGTCCTGCAGAGGAGAAGATGAGAAACAGAGAAAGCAGCGGATGATTTTTCCTCCCTGTTTTTCATCCACAGCGCCGTCTGTTCCCTCGAACCACTGTAGCGTTCCTACGTTCACTGACCTTGTACCTCTGCAGTCTGGTCTAAATCCCTCCCTCTGTCACGTGTCGAAACCGAGCGTAAACGTCACGGCTCTCGCTCCTTCTGCTGTCATTTCATTAGCTTTAATGGACAGAAATATACGTGTGTATCAGCTCAATCAGCCTGGAGAGATAAAAGCAGAGTTCTGTTCCTGTTCAGAGCTCAGATTTATTTCTTTAAACTGGTAGAGATAGAAAGCTCTTGAGGAATCAGTGCCATTTTGTGTTGTTAACTCTAAACGGTCTTCATCACAACACAAATGTCTTTTATGCTCTATAATAAGGAGCGTGTTTAGGGATTTGACTCCATCCAATGGATTCTCCACACTCAAGTCTCTACTGAACTGTCGCAGCGATCTCTCTATAATCCTCTCTGTGTACGGCTTCACGGCGTAATTCCGCGGTTTAACGGAACCCGACGGATCAGTTAGACGTTTTGGCACCTGAGCTAAAGCTACGAAGACTTTTCGATCTTCGCTGCAGTGCTGAGATGCTACAACACAGATACCTCACGCTGGACTGTGTAATTCACTTACAGTGGTGTGAAAAAGTCTTGGCTCCCTTCCTGATTTTTTTTTTTTTTTGCACGTTTGTCAACTTTAATGTTTCAGATCATCAAACGAATTTAAATATTAGTAAAAGATAACACAAGTAAACACAACATGCAGTTTTTAAATGAAGGTTTTTAATATTAAGGAAAAACACAAAATCCA
The DNA here is from genome assembly GCF_030014155.1 of Tachysurus vachellii. Taxonomy (NCBI): domain Eukaryota; kingdom Metazoa; phylum Chordata; class Actinopteri; order Siluriformes; family Bagridae; genus Tachysurus; species Tachysurus vachellii. The sequence goes on from NC_083468.1 coordinate 26,378,309, forward strand.
TTCCCACATGGCTCTGTGTGAAAAAGTGTTTGCCCCCCTGTTAAAACATACCTTACCTGTGGTTTATCACACCTGAGTTCAGTTTCTCTAGCCACACACACACCCAGGCCTGATTACTGCCAAACCTGTCCACAATCAGGAAATCACATACAGTAATAAGACCTGACTGATAAAGTGAAGTAGACCAAAAGATCCTCAAAAATTCAGGATCAAATGAGAAAGAAAGTAATTGAGATCTATCAGGCTGGAAAAGGTTATAAAGCCATTTCTAAAGCTTTGGGACTCCAGCGAACCACAGTGAGAGCCGTTATACACAATGGTGAAAACATGGAACAGTGGTGAACCTTAACAGGAGTCACCGGCCGACCAAAATTACCCCAGGAGCGCAGCGACGACTCATCCAAGATGTCACAAAAGACCCCACAACAACATCCAAAGCACTGCAGGCCTCAGTTGCCTCAGTTAAGGTCAGTGGTCATGACTCCACCATAAGACAGAGACTGGGCATAAATGGCCTGCATGGCAGAGTTCTAAGATGAAAAACGCTGCTGAGCAAAAAGTACATAAAGGCTCGTCTCAGATTTGGCAGAAAACATCTTGATGATCCACAAGACTTCTGGGAAAATACTCTGTGGACTGAAAAAGTTGAACTTTTTAGAAGGTGTGTGTCCCATTACATCTGGTGTAAAAGTAACACTGCATTTCAGAATAAGAACATCATACAATCAGTAAAATATGGTGCTGGTAGTGTGATGGTCTGGTGCTTCTGGACCTTTAAGACTTGCTGTGATAAAGACCATGAATTCTGCTGTCTACCAAAAAGTCCTGAAGAACAATGTGAGACAATCTGTTTGT
>NC_083468.1:26386663-26409163 GCF_030014155.1 Tachysurus vachellii
CACTAACACTACCACCTGTCACTAACACTACCACCTAACACTACCACCTGTCACTAACACTACCACCTAACACTACTACCTGTCACTAACACTACCACCTAACACTACCACCTGTCACTAACACTACCACCTAACATTAAGACTACCACCTAACACTACCATCTGTCTCTAACACTACCACCTAACATTAACACTGTCACTGACACTACCACCTAACATTAACACTGTCACGAATGCTACCACCTAACATTAACACTGTCACTAACACTACCACCTTACACTATCCCCTGTCACTAACACTACCACCTAACAAAACCACCTGTCACTAACACTAACACTTAACATTAACACTGTCACTAACACTGCCAACTAACACAACCACCTGTCAACATTAACACTGTCACTAACACTACCACCTAACACCCTGCCCTGTCACTAACACTGCCACCTAACAAAACCACCTGTCATTAACACTAACACTTAACATTAACACTGTCACTAACACTGCCAACTAACAAAACCACCTGTCAACATTAACACTGTCACTAACACTACCACCTAACACCCTGCCCTGTCACTAACACTACCACCTAACTGCCACCTAAAGCACTTTGCATGACCTCTGTGTATGAAATGTGCTATACAAATAAACTTGCCTTGCCTTGCCTTGCCTAACAAAACCACCTGTCACTAACACTAACACTTAACATTAACACTGTCACTAACACTGCCAACTAACAAAACCACCTGTCAACATTAACACTGTCACTAACACTACCACCTAATAAAACCACCTGTCACTAACACTAACACTTAACATTAACACTGTCACTAACACAACCACCTAACACCCTGCCCTGTCACTAACACTGCCACCTAACAAAACCACCTGTCAGGAAATACTACCACTTAACATTAACACTATCATTAACACTACCATCTAACACTAACACACAGCACTAACACCTGTCACTAGTGTTACCACATTAATAGCCTGTCCTGTCTAGTCCTGACCTTGACACCTATCCCACGTCACATTTCCTGCATCTTCATACAGACGTGTGTTATATACGATACGGACGTCCCAGAGTGGAGACCATCAGTAAGAATTACAGTGTCGGTGAGGAGGAGCAGGTTAGACAGTAACCTGATTGGACAGTGATGAAGTGGAACAGTGTCATCCTTCATGTCCCACACACACCCACAGCTTACACTCTGAGCCATTTATAATCCTTAACCCTTACAGCAGGACCACAGGAATATCACACGTGTTTATCTGGGACCACATTCAGCGTGGTGTTTCTCACAGTAAATCCACCGCACGTGGCTCTGTATAAGCCGGGACATTACTATAGAAACCACAAGGTATTAGTACAAACATTAATAACACATAAAATTGTGATTTGCAGCTGCAGAAAAGCCTGTTATAGATTATTAATCAGCACCTTCTGGTGTTCGTTCACTACTTCCTTTTCCTTTTCATCACATTTTGATCTTTGGCGAATTCACTACAAGCTGCTGGTCTTGTTAAGGTTATATAATGATGTGATTCTGGAACATGAACAATGAGAGATGATAAAATAGATCGAACAGAGATTTGTAATAATATATAGTTTACATTGTAGTGAGCGTGATCAGATCAGTCCATACTGTATGATGTAGAAGGAAAACACTTATCGACTGGGTGTTTATCGGATATTGCGTCAATAAGCGTGTGTGAAGAGTTAAGCGCACCTTTCAGCTGCACGCTGCCCTCTGCTGGCTGTGTGTGTGTGTGTGTGTGTGTGTGTGTGTGTGTGTGTGTGTGTGTGTCCAGGTTACATTTTAAAGATCTAATTGGGTTGTACATGGGATGTAACTGGGATGTAATTGGGTGTAGCTGGGCTATAATTAGGATGTAACTGGGATATTATTGGGGTGTACATGGGATGTAACTGGGATGTAATTGGGTGTAGCTGGGATATAATTAGGATGTAACTGGGATATTATTGGGGTGTACATGGGATGTAACTGGGATGTAATTGGGTGTAGCTGGGATATAATTAGGATGTAACTGGGATATTATTGGGGTGTACATGGGATGTAACTGGGATGTAATTGGGTGTAGCTGGGCTATAATTAGGATGTAACTGGGATCTAATTGGGGTGTACATGGGATGTAACTGGGATGTAATTGGGTGTAGCTGGGCTATAATTAGGATGTAACTGGGATATTATTGGGGTGTACATGGGATGTAACTGGGATGTAATTGGGTGTAGCTGGGATATAATTAGGATGTAACTGGGATATTATTGGGGTGTACATGGGATGTAACTGGGATGTAATTGGGTGTAGCTGGGATATAATTAGGATGTAACTGGGATATTATTGGGGTGTACATGGGATGTAACTGGGATGTAATTGGGTGTAGCTGGGATATAATTAGGATGTAACTGGGATATTATTGGGGTGTACATGGGATGTAACTGGGATGTAATTGGGTGTAGCTGGGCTATAATTAGGATGTAACTGGGATCTAATTGGGGTGTACATGGGATGTAACTGGGATGTAATTGGGTGTAGCTGGGCTATAATTAGGATGCAACTGGGATCTAATTGGGGTGTACATGGGATGTAACTGGGATGTAATTGGGTGTAGCTGGGCTATAATTAGGATGCAACTGGGATCTAATTGGGGTGTACATGGGATGTAACTGGGATGTAATTGGGTGTAGCTGGGCTATAATTAGGATGTAACTGGGATCTAATTGGGGTGTACATGGGATGTAACTGGGATGTAATTGGGTGTAGCTGGGCTATAATTAGGATGTAACTGGGATCTAATTGGGGTGTACATGGGATGTAACTGGGATGTAATTAGGATGCAACTGGGATCGAATTGGGGTGTAAATGGGATGTAATTGTGATGCAACTGGGATGAAATTGGGGTGTAAATGGGATGTAACTTGGATCTACAGTAACTGATATGTAACTACGATGTAATTAGAACGTAATTAGTACTGAGTATATTTTGGCCTCCAGTGTTTTTTGAAACAGTATAAAACTATTTGTACATACAAACTATTTGTAGCATTTACTTCACACACTTAGGATAAGTCTAAAGTAGTATAAACACTCTACGGTGCATATTTAGCAGATAATTAATCCCAACTGGGTGATCATGACCCCGATGTGAAGTGGAGGAATCTTATTACGCTCCTTATTATACAGTTACTCATCAAAGAAAACGTTTCCAGCTTATTAGTTAATTATTCATCTTAAGACATAAGAAACTAGTATAAATTATTCAGTAACCGCAGCGAAAATGTAGCTGAACTGGATCTTCTGGGTTTTAGGGTTTCATTTGACAGAGAATACAATTTTGAGTTGATTTCATCAGCGGAGATTTCATCAACCTTCCACTAAGAAGAAACAGGCCATCAGAATTGTTTAAAATATAGAGAACTGCATAGCATTATATGGGGATTTGTGTAACCAGCTACAAAAACATAAACGAGAGATTTGAATTAAATAATTACAGCTTCTCTTGAGACACTTTTAAAATGTTAGATTCTCACTAAGGAAGCCGCTACTGCTATGTAATAATACTTTGCACCACGTCGTTGTTCTGACGCAATCTATGAGACCTTGCGATATAATGCTCAGCACTAACAGTTGTTGAGCTGTAGACAGATTACATTTTAGCCTCCCGATTAATATCACCGGCAGCCGTCTGTGGAGTTAATTAAAGTGAAATTAAAATTAAATAAAGACTTAATTCAGCACCGAGGATGTGGCTGTGCACTATAGAGTCAGCCTGAAGCGGGATGCGTTACAAAAAATTGATTCATGTGCATTCAAGAGTGGAAGCTTTCTAATGAGCTCTCATCTGAAGCTGCCAGCAGCCAGAGTGGATGTGTCTGGTGGCTTTAGGATCAGTCAGGATTCTCTGCATCATCAGCGACACCAGTGTGCAGATTGTAATTAAAGTTTCGTACATTCTTGCGCACCGCTAACGCTAACTAACCCGGTCTGTTTTGGTATCTTTATGCTTCACGGACATGTACGGTGACTGATCACTTATTATGACGCTGGTGATAAATTAACCAAAGATCATTCCTTTTCAATGCAAACTGTGACTTAAAGCAACATGAACAACAGCAACTGTCAGCGTCAAGGTGTGGGCGAGTCCATCAACGCAACAAAGCTGAGCAAAGACACACTTTATACAAATAGGGAGTGACTTGGCGCAGCAGCTACCAATGGGAGTGCACACGATCTGTGGCAAAGAGCACAGGATGCTTAAGCTTTCATCTCTCATGATAAACGACGTTACTCTGTAGAAGTAGAGCAGGAACGTGACTGTAAAATGATTTTATACTTTCTTTTTGTTTTCACAACTAGACTGTGTTTTAAATACCGTGATATTTCTGTTCAAATCAAAATGTGCCAGTGTCTATGCCCCAAACAGTGATTACTAAAAATAAAATTAGTAGGCCTACTTAAAAATAAATAAATAAATAAACAAATAAATGAATAAATAAATAAATAAATACAGCTGACCACTGAGGAGTAACAAGGCCGAAACTCTGAAACCAAAATTAGTCCAAGATCTCTGAGTTTTTATTAATTAGGAGTTTTAACGACGGTCATGTGCAGCTTATTACACTGATTACAGTAGATTATGCACTTTTGCATTTTTTTAATAAATCTGACTGGGACACAAATGAACAGTGAGTTAATTAAATGCTGTTAAAGTGAGTTCGACACTGTAAAAGTTAAATTGCTCAGGAGTTCTTGCAACAAATTCCCACATGCGCTAGAGAGCCTTGAAGAAGTTTCTGCATGTTGGTGTGTTGTTTTTAATTACAGATTTCCTTCCCTTGTGTATAAAGGCTGAAAAAGCTATAAATGACTAGAATTAATTACAGCTAACTTTCCCTTAGCTGTCTAATTATACACCAAAAACACCCTACTTACATGTACAGGAAATGCAAAATGGCAATGTGACAGGATACTAACAATAACTGAAAAAAATCCTAAAGGAATTTACAGAACTGTTTTATTAAAGTTTATTAAAGAAGATTTCCCCTCATTAGCAAAAGGTGTGAGGTCGTCCCATAATGCAATGCAGCTACTAGACAGGATTTTCCTTGGTTAATTACAGATCTACAAGTTAAAGCTTTGAAAGCTGATCTTTTTGAGCAGTGTGTACTGTACAGAGAAGCTGACAGACTGAAAGACTAAAGCACCGCTGCATCACTCTTAATGCTAGTCGTTAGTCTTGTAGTCGAATACAGGAATGTAAGAACCCAATGAAATAACAAAAACGTCCACACATATATTCGTTATACATAAAGGGTCACGTGTTTATTACATACATTAATATGCAATTTTTCAGGATGGATATTTCCTTTAATCTATAGTTTCTAGTTAGCTAAGTGTAGTTGTTGTAGCGCGACTACAGTTATGCTAGCTTATAGGTTTGCACTGAATTTTCCATTAATTATATTAATTATAATTTATATTAAATACAATAAATAAATATAATAAAAGTATATATTTATAAGTATATTATAATATATTATTAACATAATTATTCTATTAAGAATAAAAACTTTTGCTCAAAATTCAAAATGTATTTTTTGTTACTCCGATGTTTACTGAAAATATTAATTCGCACAAAAATATCTCTTGTGCAAGCAAATAAATTCGATATTTTATAAACGATCAACTATCATCAGTCTATTTAAGAGAATTTTATTATAACTAGCTGTACATGCTAATAACATTCAGGCAATGTTTGTCATGGTAAACAATGTACTGTATGTACAGGATGTACTGTGTTATATTCGTTTTAAATAATGGGTCAGTTTAACAGATTTAAGTACTTTTAAAGACCAGAAAAACTTTAAATAAATCGTTAAACTAACAACTATTCCGTCGTTAGCATGAAACAGCTAAGCAGAAAAGGCTGACTTTTAGCACAAACTCCGTCTCCATGGCAACAGTCCAACGGTGAAAAATCCCTTTAAATGTGCAACTTTAATCTAATAAACGAGTTTACATTAAAAATGTGACGATTCAAAATAACAAGTCTGTGATTGCTAACACGATAAACAGAATATAATAGTGATGTATTTACATTGTGTAGTATCGATAAGGAACTATTTGTAACGGCTATTTGTGTTAAATGTGTTAACATTGTTGTTTATTTAAATTTGACGGTTTTTGTTTTTAATAAATTCAATATTGTAGCAAACGTTTTTTTTGTAAAATATGTTGAATATATATGCGTGCAGGTTGTTGTTGTTTTTATTTACTAATGAAACAACTAAATGTGTTAAATAAGACAATACAGAACAAAATAGTGCGCGTGCAGGATGAACTCCTTCTCCATGGCAACAGTCCAACGTTTTTGTTTTTTTTTTTTTATAGATTTAACTGTAAACTCAGGCTTTTATTGTTATTGTGAACAAACTACTGAATGTTTTAATGGAGCCGTTTAAAGGCTGTTTTGTTTATTAGAGTAAATAAGAGCTGACGAAGTAAAGTTTATGTACTGATGGATATTCGGTGCGCACGAGCTTTTTGTGTACGAATCTTTTAAGAGAACCGATTCCTACTGACCTGTTCATACGAGCAGAGAAAGTGAAGCTTCAGTGTTTGGCGGTTTGTCTCCTCTCCTCAGCACCATCAGAGCTGCACGCGCTCCAACATCCACGCCTCTCGACGCGCTCGCGCTCCTCTCCGCTCCGTGATCTGGTCCGCTTCAGATCCGAATGTCTCTACGGATCCGCGTGTCGTGAGAGAAAGAGAGAGAGAGAGAGAGAGAGAGAGAGAGAGAGAGAGAGAGAGAGAGACCAGGCGCCTCCCGCCCGACGGAGACACAAAAGACGGAGAACCTGCGCGTTTTGGCTTGAGAATTCGTGCGCGTGCAAACGACGAAGGAGCGCAAAAGCTCGGCGTCCGGTGTGTGTGTGAGATATCAGCTCTGTGTCTGAGTTTATAGTACAGAGAGAGAGGGTGGGGGGGAGAGACAGAGAGAGAGAGAGAGAGAGAGAGAGAGAGAGAGAGAGAGAGAGAGAGAGAGAGAGACGGGGGGTGAGAGGGAGAGAGAGAAAAACAGAGAGAGAGAGAGAGAAACAGAGAGAGAGAGAGAGAATGAGAGAGAAACAGAGAGAAACAGAGAGAGAGAAAAAAAACAGAGAGAAACAGAGAGAGAGAGAGAGAGAGAGAGAGACAGAAAGAGAGAGAATGAGAGAGAAACAGAGAGAGAGATAGAGACAGAAAGAGAGAATGAGAGAGAAACAGAGAGAGACAGAGAGACGGGGGTGAGAGTGAGAGAGAGAGAGAGAGAGAGAGAGAGAGAGAGAGACGGGGGGTGAGAGGGAGAGAGAGAAAAACAGAGAGAGAGAGAGAAACAGAGAGAGAGAGAGAATGAGAGATAAACAGAGAGAAACAGAGAGAGAGAAAAAAAACAGAGAGAGAGAGAGAGAGACAGAAAGAGAGAGAATGAGAGAGAAACAGAGAGAGAGATAGAGACAGAAAGAGAGAATGAGAGAGAAACAGAGAGAGACAGAGAGACGGGGGTGAGAGTGAGAGAGAAAGAAACAGAGAGAGAGAGAGAGAAACACAGAGAGAGAAACAGAGAGAAACAGAGAGAGAGAGAAAAACAGAAACAGAGAGAGAGAAAGAGAGAGAATGAGAGAGAAACAGAGAGAGAGAGAGAGAGAGAGAGAGAGAGAGAGAGAGAGAGAGAGAGAGAGAAAAACAGAGGGAGAGAGAGACAGAGAGAGAGAGAGATGTGGGAGTGTTCCTATTTGGAGCTCTGTGAATCTTCCCACATGCTCTATAAGGAAAGTGCATCATATATATTATGGATACATCATCATACCATCATGGATACATCATCACTATACATTCATATATATATACTGTATATATAAACTCTACACTCGCTGTAAGTCTTGGTTTAATGTCCCACAGAGGTCACACACCAGGTGTAAAGTCATGGGGCATGTAGTAGCCTATTGGTTAAGGTGTTGTGCTACCGATCAGAAGGTTGTAAGTTTGATCCCAGGTCAGATAAAGGAATCTGCCAAAGGCTATAAATGTAAGGTATCACTGTGTCGTAGCTGCTGGCATTCAGTCCTAATCTTTCTCTCTGTGTGAAAACTACATGTCCATGAGGGGTTCCTCCAAGTTCTCCAGTTTCCTTCCTTCCTCCCAATAACATACCGTTATATACTGCGTTCATGGTGCGCCGTGACGGACTGGTGTCCCATTACGAGATAAGATGATGAAGGAGCACAGTTGGTTTTTCAACAATTATTAACCTGCATATGAACAAAATTATTGGTAAAATGTTCTAGAAATGTCACATTCATGAGAATGTACAAGTTATTTGGGAAGACCTTTACATCCTACATTTCCACACATTTGCATAAATTTACATATAAGTACACTTACTAACATGTCTTAAAACGCAAAGCTAATCGTCTCCGCGTTTCTTCTTATCGCTCGGTTCTGTCGACACGAACGCCAGCGTATTCACACACAAAAAGAATAAACATTTGTTTTACAAAAAACTCACACTCAAAGTGCTACACACGAGAGAATCATCCGTCTTCAAACGGTCAGGATAATGAGAGCGCTGCTCGTTTTCAAACATATTCGTCTAAAGAGCGTTTCTTTATTTCATGCATTCGCACCAGCAATCAGCAGATTACGGCGGCTATTAGGGTTATAAAACAAGCTTATTGTTAAAAGCACAGAGTGACTCATGTGGTGGAAAATCTCTGTGTTTACTCCAGAACCTTATTATATATGACAGATGCTGTGAAAGAGAGAGAGAGAGAGAGAGAGAGAGAGAGAGAGAAAATAGATAGAAAGACGCAGAGAAGGAGTGGACAGAGAGACTGGGACGAGAGAAGGAGTTATATATGTGTGTGTATATATAGATGGAGTAAGATGCTTATGTAGAGCGAGAGGAAGAGAAATAGTGACGGAGGAAGAGAGAAAGAGAGATCGAAGCTAGAGCATCAACACAGATACTTTCTTTTCCTGTATGGGCTCAGTGACTGGATCGATTTTTTTTTTCCTTCTAAGATCTTATTGTGACTTTTTCAGTTCTTTATATGAAGTCCTCTTGAAGGAATGTATAGAAGTGATTAATCCGATTTTTCTTGTTTTAGACACAAATGCAGGGGGGTCACGGTGTCTTAGTGGTTAGCACGTTCGCCTCACACCTCCAGGGTTGGGGGTTCGATTCCCGCCTCCACCTTGTGTGTGTGGAGTTTGCATGTTCTCCCCGTGCCTCGGGGGTTTCCTCCGGGTACTCCGGTTTCCTCCCCCGGTCCAAAGACATGCATGGTAGGTTGATTGGCATCTCTGGAAAAATTGTCCGTAGTGTGGGAGTGAATGAGAGTGTGTGTGTGCCCTGCGATGGGTTGGCACACCGTCCAGGGTGTATCCTGCAGAGTGTATCCTGCAGAGTGTAAACTGTAGAGTGTAAACTGCAGAGTGTAAACTCGTCCATCAGAAAACTGACAGTTACAATAAAACTATGAAGATAAGAATTCAGCTTATTAAACGTACCACACGTCTAATTAATCCCAGTTTATTTTCTGCTGAACAGCATCATTGATCTTCACCCCATGTTCTATCTTAGACTGACCATCCGTCACATCATCACCATCTCTGTACAGAAGCGGTTCAGCAGGAAGCGGAGCTCTGATGCTTAACGCTCTTCTGCACCTCGTCTCTGGTGTTAAATGAACACATCTGAGAACAGCCTGACTGAACAATATAAAAAGTGCTGCCCAGCTTTCTGGGTGTGTTGGTAATTACACTGTTGGACTCCCAGAGCTCATGCTGGGTGTTCGATTTCAGGAAATCAGGACGCTGCGTGCTGAGAGCTCCACCTGGAGAGACATTTTACAGTGAGATATCCGTCCAGCAGGAGTGTGTGGAGTCACTCAACACATCCTACATACAGTGAAATACATCCTCCAGGGCTGGTCAGGAGACACCACTACACTCCTCTCATCAAGAAGCTCAGATCCACAACCCTCAAGGGCTCCTCCTCTTCCTCCTCCTCTCAATACACTCTTACAGCTTCTATGTAGAACACTGCAAAAGTAATCCACATTCAAACTACCTTTATTTATCTCTATCTATCTATCTATCTATCTATCTATCTATCTATCTATCTATCTATCTATCTATCTATCTATCTATCTGTCTATCTGTCTATCTATCTATCTCAAGAGTAGTGCTAAGTATGATAGAATTAAAAAAATAATAATCATGCCATCACAATTACGGATGTAAGACATGGAGAAGAGAGTGATGCACACCTACACCTGTTCAGAGGTGTAGAAAATGCCCTCACTCACAGTGATGAAAGTGTCAGCGTTAGCATTTTCTCTCCTCCACTGGTGCAGGATCAAAGTGGAGGTCTGTTCTGCTCTGTTCTGCTCTGTTCTGCTCACACCAACAAAAGCATGTAAAACAACCGCCTGGGGCCCGTAGTACATCAGCCCACTTACACTGGTGCAGAGGTGCGGAGTCTACACACTCTCATCATATTCAAACAGAGAGAGAGAGAGAGAGAGAGAGAGAGAGAGGAGAGAGAGAGAGAGAGAGAGAGAGAGAGACAGAAAGAGAGGAGAAAGAGGGAGAGAGAGAGAGACAGAAAGAGAGAGACAGAGAGACAGAGAGAGAGAAACAGAGAGAGAGAATGAGAGAGAAACAGAGAGAGATAGAGAGCTTGCAGTAAACCAAATCTTCTCTGCAGAAGGACACAATCACACACTCTAAAAATGTTTAATTAGAAAACGTTGTGGAGAATCTGCATAGTTCATTCTAAACAACGCTCAGAGCGAGTGAGAGAGAGAGAGAGAGAGAGAGAGAGAGAGAGAGAGAGAGAGAGAGAGAGAGAGAGAGATGAGGTTTCTACCTGCACACAGAATGTGACCCTGTGCTAAACGGAGGAATCTGCCGTATTAGCCTTGTTAAGTTCACAGCTTTATTTGCCCAGAGCTCCCACATGAGCAGGACCAGGTTAGTCCTCCATTCTCACAGCATGAAATAAAATGAAAAAAAAAACAACTCACCTTCAGAACACGACTTGAATTCCTTCTTGCTGTCTACGAGCACTAAACACATTTATACACCGGCGCTACTGAACGCTGGACTCTGATTGGACAGATTAGTTTGCTAACAGCAGCTCTGATCAGTAGTGCAACTTTAACAGCTTTATTTACATCAGTTCACTCGTTCACACGACCGAATCTAAGGCTAACAATAAAAAAGCCTTTTATTTTTGTTGCATGTAAATTTGTTCCTCGATTATCCCAGTTTCAGAAGCTGGGGTCAGAGTTCAGGGTCGTGATACAGTGCCCCTGGAGCACGGATGGTTAAAGACACAAATATCTTGCTCATCAATATCCTAGAGCATTAACCTTTTGAGCTACAACTGCCCCTAAAAAGCTTATATCTGATTATATTATATTGTGCATATCTCAGCTTATTAAGAAGCTGGGGTCGGAGTGCAGGGTCAGACAGAATGCTAGCACCCCAGAGAGGGTGGGGCTAAGGGCCTTGTTCAGGGGCCCAACATTGGTAGGATGGAAAATTGAACCCTGAACTTCTGATGAGCAACCTAGTGCTAATGAATGGCAAAAAAAAACATGGGGATGTTTGTTAATGCTATTTAAATCCCAAACCTGGCTGAAATCCTCTATTTTGTTCTCGAGCAACAATCAACAAAAGGAGCGTGAACGATTCAGGAGCGTCGGAGCCACACAAAGATCCACGTCTCTGACCTTCACCTCAACAGACCTCAGCTCAGATTGCTTTCTACCTCTTTAAAAAAATCAAATCCATACCTGTCGATATTTTTTAATCAATTTTTTAACCCCCTCCCCTCTCCCCAACCCCAGCTCAAGGCCAAAGATTTAAAAACGTTCAGTCTCTTGAATCTGTGTGATGACAAATCGAACATCCTGCCCTTTATTTCTTTATAAATGCAGTCACATTTTTTTCCCCAGCAATTCTTCTGCTCTCGAATCTTCATAGTTACGGATGAATTAAACCAAGAGGTTATGATTAAAAAAAATAAAAAAATTCCAAGCAAATAAATTGTTTTAACACAAACTCTTGTGTCCACAAACAACAGAAAGAAAAGATTTTATTTTTTATTTTGTTTGCTTTAACGTTTAAACCTTCAGCGGTAATACTATATAATTTAAGTTGGTGAATTGGGTTGTTATTGAAGTCGCTCAAAAAATAAAAGAAATAAAAACATGGACCTGATGCATCTCTACAGCACTTAACATCCAGATTAAAGGTGGGGTCTCCGATATTTGAGAAATGCTCCTGAAAACTGTGTTTAGACAAAAATCAAAACAAACCGGTAGCCAATGAGCAGAAAGGGGCGGGTCTTGTCAATATGGGCAGAGAGAGTAACGCTGTTACTACACAAAACACGGTTGTAGCTGCGTCTCTACATTACTACGATAGAAAAGAGGTGTTATCTGTGTAGTAACAGTGTTTAGCTCAGGAGTTATTGACTCAGGAAACTCCAATCTGTGAATATGTGACCAACTTCCTGCTCCTTCAGTTCTCTCCAGCGCTGGAAAGCTGATCCTATATTAACACGTCCTACTTCTTACCTTATCGTAAGTCTTTCTTCTCTTTCTTTCTTTGTTTTTATCCTCCATGTCAATGTTAAAACCGCTTTCTGCTAATGTCACACATGCGCACTGAACACTCTCTCCGCCCATACTGACAAGACACGCCCCTTTCTGCTCATTGGCTACACGTTTGTTTTTATTTTTGTTTTGTTTGTCGTCCCGACTCAGTTTTCTGAAGCATTTCTCAAATATCAGAGACCCCACCTTTAAAACCAGAACACAGTGACAGAAAGCACAAACGTTTCCCATAGCGTCCTGGGGCCTTTACGCAAGCTCTCTGAACGAGGACGTCTACAGCAACGAGTGTTTTTTTCCACAGAAGACGCAGAAAGAAACTCGAACCTCTTCTCCGATGTGTATCACGTATGCATTTTTTTAGTAATGGAGACAAAAAGGATCTGCGACACCGAAGACGGTCAAAGAGACGTTCGTCGTCCCGCTTGATTCGTTCGTCTACAAAACTCCCCACTCGACGTTCTGCCAGATAAAACGCTCTGATCTCAGTTCAGGCCTCGCAGCCTTCCTGTTCTCTTCCACTGTCGCCTCTCATTTTCAAATTTAATAACCCAGCGCCTGCGGTCCAGGAGTTAAGATTAATGAGGAGTGAAAATAGAAAGATTAAAAAAAAAATCATGTTTGAGAAATATAATTTGTTAAGAATGTGTTTTTTTGATGTTGTTTGATAACTGATTAAATTAAAATAGCTGTTGGGAGAGAGAGAGAGAGAGAGAGAGAGAGAGAGAGAGAGAGAGAGAGAGAGAGAGAGAGAGAGAGAGAGAATCATTGGGAGAGAAAAAGTACAAAAGAGACAGACAGTGAGAGAGAGAGAGAGAGAGAGAGAGAGAGAGAGAGAGAGAGAGAGAGAGAGAGAGAGAGAGAGAGAGAGAGAGAGAGAGAGAGAGAGAGAGAGAGAGAATCATTGGGAAAGAAAAGGTACAAAAGAGACAGATAGTGAGAGAGAGAGAGAGAGAGAGAGAGAGAGAGAGAGAGAGAGAGAGAGAGAGAGAGAGAGAGAGAGAGAGAGAGAGAAAGAGAGAGAGAATCATTTGGAAAGAAAAAGTACAAAAGAGACAGATAGTGAGAGAGAGAGAGAGAGAGAGAGAGAGAGAGAGAGAGAGAGAGAGAATGATGATATACAGAGAGACAGAAAGAGATCACTGACATGTGCACTCAGATGCAGCAGCTATAATCCCACCACTTGGGAATGCTGATGGGAATTCCGCTCGGTGTGAAACGCCAATCCGAGTTTATTCCCGTAGTCTGAAGAGACAGAACTCTGCCCCGAAGCCATGTGCTATTGAATAAATTGGAATATTTTCCTGAGCCGTAAAACAAACTTCATTATGGAAGCATGAACAATTCTGAGGTAGAAATGCAAATCAAATCATTTTTTAATTTACTAACATGCATGCTGCGTTAATCCCGATCCTCCAGGCGCTCTGCTCCATTTTCCCTTCAAGAGCTCCATCGCCAGAAAAAAAAAAAAAGTAATGCGGCAAGAAAAAGCCTCAGAAGAAAGTACGCTAAGTGCTTTTTATATTGATGAAATAAAAAACATCACTCAGATTTCTCTGGGTTTTCATCGGGCTGCACTTGAAAGCGGAGCTAATTCCGACTCTGTAGGGCTCAGGAACACATCCTGGAGTGCACACTTTTTCTCTAGGAGGCCCCAAGGACACTTTATTGTAGTGGTCAGTGTTCTAGAGATTTGACTCAGTGTTCTAGAGATTTGACTCAGTGTTCTAGAGATTTGACTCAGTGTTCTAGAGATTTGGCTCAGTGTTCTAGAGATTTGACTCAGTGTTCTAGAGATTTGACTCAGTGTTCTAGACATTTGACTCAGTGTTCTAGAGATTTGACTCAGTGTTCTAGAGATTTGACTCAGTGTTCTAGAGATTTGATTCAGTGTTTTAGAGATTTGACTCAGTGTACTAGAGATTTGACTCAGTGTTCTAGAGATTTGATTCACGTTCTAGAGATTTGACTCAGTGTTCTAGAGATCTGACTCACGTTCTAGAGATTTGATTCAGTGTTTTAGAGATTTGACTCAGTGTTCGAGAGATTTGGCTCAGTGTTCTAGAGATTTGACTCAGTGTTCTAGAGATTTGACTCAGTGTTCTAGAGATTTGACTCAGTGTTCTAGAGATTTGACTCAGTGTTCTAGAGATTTGACTCAGTGTTCTAGAGATTTGACTCAGTGTTCTAGAGATTTGACTCAGTGTTCTAGAGATTTGACTCACGTTCTAGAGATTTGACTCAGTGTTCTAGAGATTTGACTCAGTGTTCTAGAGATTTGACTCAGGTTCTAGAGATTTGACTCAGTGTTCTAGAGATTTGACTCAGTGTTCTAGAGATTTGACTCACGTTCTAGAGATTTGACTCAGTGTTCTAGAGATTTGACTCAGGGTTCTAGAGATTTGACTCAGTGTTCTAGAGATTTGACTCAGTGTTCTAGAGATTTGACTCAGTGTTCTAGAGATTTGACTCAGGTTCTAGAGATTTGACTCAGTGTTCTAGAGATTTGACTCAGTGTTCTAGAGATTTGACTCACGTTCTAGAGATTTGACTCAGTGTTCTAGAGATTTGACTCAGTGTTCTAGAGATTTGACTCAGGTTCTAGAGATTTGACTCAGTGTTCTAGAGATTTGACTCAGTGTTCTAGAGATTTGACTCACGTTCTAGAGATTTGACTCAGTGTTCTAGAGATTTGACTCAGGGTTCTAGAGATTTGACTCAGTGTTCTAGAGATTTGACTCAACCTCCAGGTTGGCCAAGTCTGGGCTGTGAAAAGAAGTCATCTGTGGGCAGGAGGCGTGGCTTAATGCTGTACATCATAACAGCTTTCTCTCTTTATCTTACACACACACACACACACACACACACACACACACACACACACGTTCGGTCTTGTGTTAGTGTGAAGTGAAACCCTAAGAACAGGCCTTTGCTCCAAATTGTGAGCATTTCCTGTATTCTGCATTCTGATTGGTCAGAAAGTGTTGATTCATTTCCTGACCGTAGTGCAGCTAAAAATCACAGGTTATCGTTTCTATAGCTACATCTCATCCACGGCGAGTTGTGTGGCAGACCCTCAATTTTTATATGTTGATGTTGTGAAGTTTTCCGTAAAAAGACATTAGTTTCATTTTAACACTGACGGAGGAGAGAGACAGGTCTTAAAAATGTCTTTATTTATTTATTTTTCATTTCATATTGCTTTAAATGTGATTTAAAGATAACACAAATGTATAATATCCTATACCTATAATATATAATAATAGTTTTGGCAATGTTGTCCTATAATTGAAGTGAATTGAATTGAATTGTATTGAGTTACAGGATCAGTGACCACAGCCTGGCTATAGAGACACAGACAGAGCTGCTGCCAAGAGAGAGCCGGTTCTGCCTGTACTGTAGCCAAGGAGAGGTAAAGTTTGGAAGCTCGGTACATCCAAACCTGTCACGCCAAGAGGGAGGAGTCGACCGGTCTGTACTGCGCTCATGAAACCACACCTCACTTATGACTACAGAGTTTAAAATTATTATTAACCTTTTGTTTGTTGGCTTATTTATTAGTTTGTCTTATAATTTTGGTTTCATTATTTACATTTCAATTTCATTATTTAAAATGCTTTGGCAATACATATAAAATGTGTCATGCCAATAAAGCTCATTTAAATTGAATTGAATTGAATTGAATTGAGAGAGAGAGAGAGAGAGAGAGAGAGAGAGAGAGAGAGAGGAGTAAAGACAAAATACACCCAGAGGCAACAGTGTAAAACCTCCCATAATGCGCAGTGACACACACACACACACACACACACACACACACACACACACACACACAGTGTAATTTTTCTTTATTGATCACACCAAACATACATTCCATCTCTATCTTCTTGAATCTAACCGGCTTTGATCTGGAGGTTTTTTGTTTTTTACAGATGACTGGAGAAGCCATTTGGTTTCCCGTGGCGACTTTATCAATGAGATTCACACATCCATAAAGGCTGAAGTGAAAAATAACAAACTAAAAACAAAAGTCATTTGAAAGTATCTCTGTTTCAGTTTTCCTTCCGCCTAACACTTTTTTTTTTTTTTTTTACTTCTTACAGTTTAAAAGAAAAAAGATCTACGTTCAGGATATTTACGTTCTAAGATCAGATATTTATAGTAGTGTACGCTCGCAAGTGTACCGTGACTGCTGACGATTAGCATTCGGCTAGTTTGTATTGTCACAGATATCATCATGCTAGCTGAGAATTGAGAATTAGTCTAAGCTAATATTTTCCTCACAAACTTTAATACATGTCCTGATGATAAACAGGAGCCTGTGCCTATTGCAGGCGTCATCGGGCATCAAGGCAGGATACAC
Source organism: Tachysurus vachellii (assembly GCF_030014155.1). Lineage (NCBI taxonomy): Eukaryota > Metazoa > Chordata > Actinopteri > Siluriformes > Bagridae > Tachysurus > Tachysurus vachellii. The sequence goes on from NC_083468.1 coordinate 26,403,720, forward strand.
CCTGGACGGAGTGCCAACCCATCGCAGGGCACACACACACACACACACTCATTCACTCACGCAATCACACACTACGGACAATTATCCAGAGATGCCAATCAACCTACCATGCATGTCTTTGGACCGGGGGAGGAAACCGGAGTACCCAGAGGAAACCCCCGAGGCACGGGGAGAACATGCAAACTCCACACACACAAGGCGGAGGCGGGAATCGAACCCCCAACCCTGGAGATGTGAGGAGAATGTGCTAATTACTAAGCCACCGTGCCCCTAAATAATATAAATAAATCAAATAAATAATAATAAACAAAAATAAATAATAAACTTTGTATTACAAATCTAGACTACTGTTAAGTTACAGAAGCGGGGTCGATCATGAGCCATCCGTGTGTGTGTGTGTGTGTGTGTATTTGTGTGTATTTGTGTGTGTGTGTGTGTGTGTATTTGTGTGTGTGTGTGTGTGAGTGTGATCTCAGCTTAGCTGCAGGCTTTTAAAAACCATTTTACATTCCATCTCTGATCGATCGGTGAGTGGGAGGAAAGTGGGTGTATCGAGCAGCAGAGTTCGCCGAGATCAGTGCGTACGGGCAAATCTGCTTTCAGTCGTGTTTAACGAGCAAAAGAGCAAACGTCTTTTATTAATCCAATCTGATATTAAAATAAAAAAGATAAATATCACGGCTACAGCATAGCCGGAGACCGTTTGAAATCGGATCCACAGCGTGAGCAGGGTTCCTCACAAGGTCTTTGGATAGTACAGGGTTCTAAGGTGGGAAATGTTTTCCACAGATGCACATGAAGAAGATTTATGCTCTGGGTTAGTGTTTATTTCCAGATTGTTCTCTTCTGAAGAGTCGTAATATGGAATATGGTGGAACCTGGTGATCCTTCAGTCACATTATTTCATTTAATACCTCAAAACCTGGAATAATTTAACCTTCACTTCCTTCCCCCACTCCGTTTTTCCATAATTTAGTCATTCCCTGAATAGTAATTAGATCTGTTTCGCACCACTTCCGTGTCGGTCCCACGAGTTTCAGAAGGAGTTTCAAAGATTAAGGTTGGAGATAAATCCTCCAGGAGCAGGTCTATAATAAACCCCTTAAAAGCAACATATCTCCAGAAAGTGATTTTTTTAAATATAACCTGAAGTCAAAACTGACCTGTTTGTCCTTGTAAGCTCGTGTCCTCGGTCACAGCGTGCAGGATTCGGCTCTACTAATAATTTCACTCGCTCTATATTTTAATCATCATCTGTGTAAAGTGCAGCAAGATTATTCTGCTTCCATGGAGATCTTCAGAGATAGATTTAAACAAATAAAAAAGCCAATCACCAAAAACGTGTCCATATGTTCATTACTCACCAAGCCAGTCAGATTCACCTGGATAAACAAATGTTTGGTGGACCTTCTCAGTTGTCTTTTGTACTTTCCCCATAGTTTTCTGTACTCACTCTATAGTTAAGTGTAAACCTTTGTTTGTTGGTGTGTGTGTGTGTCACCATGTTTGTTGGTGTTGGTGTGTGTCACCATGTTTGTTGGTGTTGGTGTGTGTCACCATGTTTGTTGGTGTTGGTGTGTGTGTGTGTGTCTCCATGTTTGTTGGTGTTGGTGTGTGTGTCTCCATGTTTGTTGGTGTTTGTGTGTGTCTCCATGTTTGTTGGTGTTGGTGTTTGTGTGTCTCCATGTTTGTTGGTGTTGGTGTGTGTGTGTCAACATGTTTGTTGGTGTTGGTGTGTGTGTCTCCATGTTTGTTGGTGTTGGTGTGTGTGTGTGTCTCCATGTTTGTTGGTGTTGGTGTGTGTGTCTCCATGTTTGTTGGTGTTGGTGTGTGTGTGTCTCCATGTTTGTTGGTGTTGGTGTGTGTGTGTGTCTCCATGTTTGTTGGTGTTGGTGTGTGTGTCTCCATGTTTGTTGGTGTTGGTGTGTGTGTGTCTCCATGTTTGTTGGTGTTGGTGTGTGTGTGTGAACATGTTTGTTGGTGTTGGTGTGTGTGTCTCCATGTTTGTTGGTGTTGGTGTGTGTGTCTCCATGTTTGTTGGTGTTGGTGTGTGTGTCTCCATGTTTGTTGGTGTTGGTGTGTGTGTGTGTGTGTCTCCATGTTTGTTGGTGTTGGTGTGTGTGTCTCCATGTTTGTTGGTGTTGGTGTGTGTGTGTGTGTCTCCATGTTTGTTGGTGTTGGTGTTTGTGTGTCTCCACGTTTGTTGGTGTTGGTGTGTGTGTGTGTCTCCATGTTTGTTGGTGTTGGTGTGTGTGTCACCATGTTTGTTGGTGTTGGTGTGTGTGTCTCCATGTTTGTTGGTGTTGGTGTGTGTGTCTCCATGTTTGTTGGTGTTTGTGTGTGTCTCCATGTTTGTTGGTGTTGGTGTTTGTGTGTCTCCATGTTTGTTGGTGTTGGTGTTTGTGTGTCTCCATGTTTGTTGGTGTTGGTGTGTGTGTGTCTCCATGTTTGTTATTGTTGGTGTGTGTGTGTGTCTCCATGTTTGTTGGTGTTGGTGTGTGTGTCTCCATGTTTGTTGGTGTTGGTGTGTGTGTGTGTGTGTCTCCATGTTTGTTGGTGTTGGTGTGTGTGTGTGTCTCCATGTTTGTTGGTGTTGGTGTGTGTCTCCATGTTTGTTGGTGTTGGTGTGTGTGTGTCTCCATGTTTGTTGGTGTTGGTGTGTGTGTGTGAACATGTTTGTTGGTGTTGGTGTGTGTGTCTCCATGTTTGTTGGTGTTGGTGTGTGTGTCTCCATGTTTGTTGGTGTTGGTGTGTGTGTCTCCATGTTTGTTGGTGTTGGTGTGTGTGTGTGTGTGTCTCCATGTTTGTTGGTGTTGGTGTGTGTGTCTCCATGTTTGTTGGTGTTGGTGTGTGTGTGTGTGTCTCCATGTTTGTTGGTGTTGGTGTTTGTGTGTCTCCATGTTTGTTGGTGTTGGTGTGTGTGTGTGTCTCCATGTTTGTTGGTGTTGGTGTGTGTGTCACCATGTTTGTTGGTGTTGGTGTGTGTGTCACCATGTTTGTTGGTGTTGGTGTGTGTGTCACCATGTTTGTTGGAGTTGGTGTGTGTGTGTCTCCATGTTTGTTGGTGTTGGTGTGTGTGTGTCAAGATGTTTGTTGGAGTTAGTGTGTGTGTGTCACCATGTTTGTTGGAGTGTGTGTCACCATGTTTGTTGCTGTGTGTGTGTGTCACCATGTTTGTTGGTGTGTGTGTCACCATGTTTGTTGGTGTGTGTGTCACCATGTTTGTTGGAGTGTGTGTGTGTCACCATCTTTGTTGCTGTGTGTGTGTGTCACCATGTTTGTTGGTGTGTGTGTCACCATGTTTGTTGGAGTGTGTGTCACCATGTTTGTTGCTGTTTGTGTGTGTGTCACCATGTTTGTTGCTGTTTGTGTGTGTGTCACCATGTTTGTTGCTGTGTGTGTGTGTGTCACCATGTTTGTTGCTGTGTGTGTGTCACCATGTTTGTTGCTGTGTGTGTGTGTCACCATGTTTGTTGGTGTGTGTGTGTCACCATGTTTGTTGGTGTGTGTGTCACCATGTTTGTTGGAGGTGGTGTGTGTGTCACCATGTTTGTTGGTGTTGGTGTGTGTGTGTGTGTGTGTGTGTCACCATGTTTGTTGGAGGTGGTGTGTGTGTCACCATGTTTGTTGGTGTTGGTGTGTGTGTGTGTGTCACCATGTTTGTTGGTGTTGGTGTGTGTGTGTGTGTCACCATGTTTGTTGGAGGTGGTGTGTGTGTCACCATGTTTGTTGGTGTTGGTGTGTGTGTGTGTGTGTGTGTGTCACCATGTTTGTTGGAGGTGGTGTGTGTGTCACCATGTTTGTTGGTGTTGGTGTGTGTGTGTGTGTGTGTCACCATGTTTGTTGGAGTTAAGTGTTAATGCTCTTTTCTTCTTGCTCAGTAGTAAACCAGCTTTACAACACATAAACATAGCCTGGTTTCTCGCTGTCCTTATTGTGAGACCATGTATCTGTCTGTCTGCATCATTCAGGGCCGTAGAGATTGCTTTATTTTCCTCAGGAGGATTCACGTCGTGTCAGGGACGTGTCAGGGACGTGTCAGGACGTGTCGTGACGTGTCTGTCTCTGAGCGGAAGCTTCGGATGAGTTGTGAGTTCGCTTGTCCTCCGGCTGTATATTCATCTCCAATATCTGCCCGGTCAGAGTCAACCAATTTTCCAGATATTTGCAGACAGCTCCAAAATGAACATTAAATATTGATCTGGGCATATATTACACACACACACACACACACACACACACACACACACACACACACACACACACACACACCTCACAGCAAGGTGGTGTTATTTTTATACTTCCTTACAGCTAGAAGACATTAAAAAATAAATCTCTTTTTCTGGAGCTCTGGTAAGTCTGTCAATGAAACCGCAGGCTTTTTCTCACTACTTTAAAATATCCCTCATTAAATCTGTAACACAAACGCTGTGTCTTCATTTACACTTTACTTAACGCAGTATAATTTTAGATTCATGCCTTCAGACATTTTTTACACTACTCTCAGAAGCAGTTCCTACAAATGTTCCTTCCTCGAATGCAGCTTCCACGACTTGAGTCGAGATCGAGATCCTTTCAGGTTTTATTGAAGCCTGCATCAGCTACAGGATTCTGCTTTTAGGTTTCTCTCTCTGACTTACAGTAAAAACACCTCTTTGCTTTCACTTTAGTGTAATATTTTACAACTGATATAAGAGAACAAAATTTTACAGAGAAATAGGAACCTTTTGTACCTCCAGGAAATACGGACCGCCCCTTTAAAACGATTTAAGGCCCGTAAATGTTCAGTGATTATATATTAAAGCTTTAAAGCTACACTACAGTACATGTGCATACAGAATAAGTGACATGAGCAAAAAAATGGAACATTAGTACCCAGTTTCATTCATTCACTCACTCATCTTCTACCGCTTATCCGGACTACCTCGGGTCACGGGGAGCCTGTGCCTATCTCAGGTGTCATCGTGCATCAAGGCAGGATACACCCTGGACGGAGTGCCGACCCATCACAGGGCACACACACACACTCTCATTCACTCACGCAATCACACACTACGGACAATTTTCCAGAGATGCCAATCAACCTACCATGCATGTCTTTGGACCGGGGGAGGAAACCGGAGTACCCGGAGGAAACCCCCGAGGCACAAGGAGAACATGCAAACTCCACACACGCAAGGCGGAGGCGGGAATCGAACCCCCAACCCTGTAGGTGTGAGGTGAACGTGCTAACCACTAAGCCACCGTGACCCCCCAGTACCCAGTTTGCTTGTGGTAAAAAAAAAAAAACTTGAATATTCAAATAATTTATTTTAATTATTTCAGGCTTGAGGGTATCTTATTATTCGTTTGGCAGAAATTAAACGATTAAACGATTAAACCATCTGGCATTCGACCAACAGAATATTAATAAACATGTCTAGAAGCAGGATGAATGTTCACTT
>NC_083468.1:26414163-26449163 GCF_030014155.1 Tachysurus vachellii
AGATAATGAGAGACTGTATTGTGTGTGTGTGTGTGTGTGTGAAATAAAGAGAGACTGTATTGTGTGTGTGTGTGTGTGTGTGTGTGTGTGTGTGTGTGTGTGTGTGTGAGATAATGAGAGACTGTATTGTGTGTGTGTGTGTGTGTGTGAGATAAAGAGAGACTGTATTGTGTGTGTGTGTGTGTGTGTGTGTGTGTGTATACTGTAAATATATTGTATACTGTGTGTGACCGATATAGAGCGCTCCTTCAAACAGTTACGAGTATTTCATGTGTGTAATGAAAAGAAATGAAGAGAGCGATAGAGAGAACTGAGACATACGGAGAGAAAGATATAATAAAAGACTTTGAGTTACTCATCTTTCAGACGACGAGTTTCAGTGTCGATGATAAAAACATTAAACTCCTGATGAACTCTTGTGTATCAGCTGGAAGGTTCACTGAGAAAGGCTTTGTATTACAGCTCGGTGCCTCGTTTATCAGCCACGTCTGAAGGAGTTAACGTTACCCTGACCTAGGGTGAGCCTTCTGAGCATTATTATGGGATGTCAGAGATATAGACAGTGACACGGTGCTCATGCTGATGCTGATAACATCTGGTGTGAAAAGAACAAGTGAACATCTGGCTGTGAGAACACGATTTAGTGTCTGAAATAAACTTCGTCCGTCATGCATTTTATCCAGAACAATAATAATAATAAAAAAAAAACCCTTGGAGCGACCGAATAACAGCGAGACACAATAACGGTTTCTATAACAGCAGCTTTTGTGGATTACACTAAATGTTTTCAGAACATTGCCGGAAGGTTGTTTTAATAACATTCATAGAACGTGTTGAATATCAAGCTGAACATTTCAAAACTTTCCACATCCACTAAGAGTCTGTCTGGAAGTCTTTTTATTTAAGATACGCACTCATATTTCTCTTCTTTCTTTTCACACACACACACACACCCACACACACACACACACAGTGGAACAGAGAAGCTGTTGTTCTGCTGCTCTCCTATGGGTGCTATCGTTAGTCTCTTCCTGTAGACTCAGGCCAGATCAGTGGATCAGACTCCTGAATGCAGCAGTGGGAGAGTTTTTAATCCCCTCTGCGCCACACATCTAAGGTTTCAAATCCTTGGAGCCATGCTGGCCTTGCTTGGGGTTTGGGTTACACTAAAATGCTTTAAAGCCAAGAAATGAGTTGAGACCAAGAACCCACAGAGCGAGGCGAATTTCCCAGTAAGAATCTAAAGACCGGGTTAGTTGTCGTCGTGCCACTCGGCTCGTCACGCCGCCGGCTGCAGGTCGGGTGCAGCTCACGCTCTCGAGGATTTCTCTTTGAAATTATTTTCCTGAATTTAATTTTATAATGCGGGGTCACGGTGGCTTAGTTGGGGGTTCGATTCCCGCCTCCGCCTTGTGTGTGTGGAGTTTGCATGTTCTCCCCGTGCCTCGGGGGTTTCCTCCGGGTACTCCGGTTTCCTCCCCCGGTCCAAAGACATACATGGTAGGTTGCTTGGCATCTCTGGAAAATTGTCCGTAGTGTGTGATTGTGTGAGTGAATGAGAGTGTGTGTGTGTGCCCTGCGATGGGTTGGCACTCCGTCCAGGGTGTATCCTGCCTTGATGCCCGATGACGCCTGAGATAGGCACAGGCTCCCCGTGACCCGAGGTAGTTCTGATAAGTGGTAGAAAATGAATGAATGAATGAATTTTATAATGCTCGGATGCTGGATTGACGAAACAACAAACCTGTCAGTTTTTTCCATCTCCACATTCCGGATGAGGAAATGAGCTGAAACCAGGATTTATCTACAGAAGGAATAAAACACTTGAGGCTGCTATTACAGTAAAACAATCCACAATGGAACAGCAGCACAACCTGAAGTGTTTTATTCTGCGTATTGATAAAGCTAGCAGAGTCGCGTTGTGTGCGTATGATGTCGTTCGCCATCGACTGGGACACGTATCCCGGTCAGTAAAAGCTGTTAGTGTTCCATCTGAGACTTTGTGATTTGACATGACATCTTGCTCCACATACTTCTCTTTCTCTTGCTCATCCCAATGTCTTTCTTTCTATTTTAAAAACACATGAGAATAAACAAATCCCTGACCCCCTGTACGCCCAACACCCCCACCCCAATCCCCCAGGCATAACAAAGCCATATTTGTGACCAGTATATATTCAACCATTTCTCTCTCCCTTTCCATCTCTGTCTATTTCTATCTATGACTCACTATCTCTGACTTCCATCCATCCATCCATACATCCATCTATTTCTCTCTCCCTCTTTGAGTGGAACTTTGATGCTGAATGTGGGCTGAGGTGGAGCTGCAGGTGCTGAATACACTGAGGAGGAGAAAGAGAAAAAGTGGGGCTTTATCAAGATGAAAGCTCAACCACAGCCACGTGGAGTAAAGCTAAAAGCACTCTCATCCCATCGCTCTCTCTCTCTCTCTCTCTCTCTCTCTCTCTCTCTCTCTCTCTTTCTCTCTTTCTCAGCCATTTCTTCGCCATAAAAAATAGAGGGATGTGTGTTAGCTAATGGACCACGGATCGGGCAGGTGGTCCATTAGCAGAGCACCACAACCACAAAATGATAAAAATACAGCAGTGTTTCTCTTCACTGTGATCATCACACTGGCAACAAAACTGCTGCACATTATCTATAGGATTATTTACATATATATACATTTGGATTTAAAAAAACTGACTATGTACTTATCAAATGATAACCGATGAATAAAGAGCTGGCGAGAGCCTGAATACACAGAAAAAGCAATGTTCTAACTTAGAAGGTGCAGAACCAGACTAAGGAGTGGACAAATGAAGGACGGGTTTTGGTTGGCCAAAAGAGGGCGTGGTCTGTCTGGACATAGGCTTTAATGGATCAAACATAGGCTCTGGCTATCCAGTCTGAGTATTCATCACCGGTCTGTGGCGTCATTTCAGCAAGCAGAGGCTTGGTCTGGCCATGCAGGGGCTTCTACTAGGCAGGCAGGGGGTTAGTCTGGGCAAGAATGTGATTCATTTACCAAGTCTGGGGTTTGTTTGGTTGAGTAGGGGCTTTAACCTAGCAGAGACCTTGCCTGTCCGGTCTGGGACTTCATCTGGTTCAACATGGGGCTTTATAGCTGGATGGACGGGACTACATCTGGCTGACCAACAGTTCTACAGGGCAAGTGGAGGCTCAGCCTGGGCAAGCAGGGCCTTCATCCATCCAGCCTGGGGCTTTATTTGGTCAAAGAGTTGCTTTTTCTGCTCAGTATTGGGGGGGCGGGGCTTCTACTGGGCAAGGAGGGGCTTCATCCCCCTAGCCTGGGGTGTTTGTTCTAGCTAAGTAGGGGCTTTGTATGCACATCTTGGAGTTTCATTATCTAAACAGAGGTCAAGATGGGATTAGTGTTGAAATGCAAAATGATCAATGATGCAGTTGGAATTGAAACCACTGAAATAAAGAAACCAGAAAACCGACGTTTCATTAACGGTGATAAACAAAATTAGCACAAGACCTAACATAAAAAGTAATATGACATATATGTTTCTTCATCTATGTTCATGTGATCATTTGTCTTTCTTTTTGGCCTGAGTCTATATTTTCGGCCTTACTGTGTGTCTTTAAGAGTCAACGCGCTTGACTGTGTGTGAAGGTGCTGATGAAATCTATAAGAGCATCAGGGAACTGAAGCTGAACCTGGTACACATCACATTGATTAAATGATATAAAGCAAAGTAATAAAACAATAGATTGTCTTCAGAAGCACTTTATGTTGCCGTGGATGGGCTCTCTTAATTTCCTCAAGGGGCTGAAAAAATAAGTTTATGTAATGACATGGAGGGAAAATGACTCTCCTGGGTTAGTCTGCTTGTCAAGCGTGGATCATTTTTAGCCATGTTCCAAAGAATTGTGGACCAATAAAGTGGCAAATCTAATTTTCCTGGTTTGTTCCTCCACCACCTTGTCTTCTGCATGAGCAGCACTTAATAGATGGAGATGAGAAGAAAGAAAACAAGATGCATGGCCTTGCATTTTAACTAAGATATACACCAGGCACACTTCTGAAATGTCACCTTTTATCTGTGCCCCTGCTTGTCACACTACCAGTGAAACATGACTAACAAACGCCTCGGCAGATCCTCATGCAATCTTGTGCATTTTTATGAAACAGGAAGTCTATCTGTTTTCTCTTAATTCTAACACACACACACACACACACACACACACAAACACACACACGAATATAGCTTAAGATGTAAAATCGATATTAGCTACAGGAATGTGATTCAGTTAGCAGTAAAGTCTGCACTTAAAAAAATAATAAATAATCGAAACCTATTGTAACAGCAATCACATTGTTTGTTATTAAACAATCCTATTAATTTCTCCTACTTCTAATAGAAATGAAATAGAATTTTCGTTCCTTTCATTACGGAGTCATTGGATTCATTCAGCTCCACGTAGTGCGAGTAGGGTTAAACAGCTAGTGATTGTCGCTATGTAGTGTTTTGTTCGTTTTTTTAATAAATCTCATGTGGCGTAACTTAGAGTACAGACGCACAGGATCTCTACACATATCTACAGTACACACATCAGTTAGTTCCTGTTTTTTATTCATGTTTATATATAAACAGTGTGACACAAGCACGAAAGAAAACTGCTCCTCGCCGGTTCCTTGTACTGCAAAATCCATGGAAGACAAGACGGACGACGCTCCCCTCACCTGCTGAGACTAAGCCACGCTCCTGGGGTCTGCATGAAGTGTAAATATCTAAAGGTGATGGAAAACTGAAAGCTTTTTGTTGTGAAGTGCTAACCTAGGCCGGGGGCAGCAGCGGGCAAAACATCAATTTTATTCCTTTCTTTTTTTAACGATAACACAGAAAATACCAGCATGGTTTCTAATTTCTGATTGTCGGGCAGCCTACAGACAATGGACAAAGATCTGTCTGTAGCAACCCCACACACACATAAAAAAACACCCCGCCCCAACAGCACAGAATAGGTTTTTGCCACTCGCCGATGCTACTGTCAGTTCGTCACACTTACATCCTCGAGCTCAAAGCATGCACCATGCATCCAGCTACCATCGTGCACAGAAGCAACAGGGGAAACCATTAGTATGCTGGTGGGTAAAACACAGCTTGAAAAAGAAAAAAAAGCGCTCTTAAGTCAAGAGTCTCTTTAGTGTAGTTAAGTTTGTGTGTGAACGAGTTAGGGCTCTGTGGAATTTTGTAAATATTAGTAATGGGAGAACTGGTGTAGGTGTTGGATCCACTGTCACTGATTATTTGTAGCAGTTCACCCTAATGGAACCGGCCCGGGTGCTGACCCTGGAGACTCCTTTCACAAATCTTTCTTTTCTCTTTGTAAACTAACACTTTCTTTAAATCATTTATTTATTAATCTTAGATTAGAAAGTTCCTGTTAATTAGCTGTTATTTTTAAACCAATAACATTTATGTAATAAAATGCAGCACATTAACAGACGCCGATGATTATAACTACAGCGACACTAATGATAACAGACACTAAACTGCTTCGCAAATGTTTCACAACATTAAAACTAATTATGAATAAATAAAGGATATAAAGTAGATGCCTTTTATTAATAATAAAATTAAATCAAATTGAAATGTGTAATAGGGGGCACGGTGGCTTAGTGGTTAGCACGTTCGCCTCACACCTCCAGGGTTGGGGGCTCGATTCCCGCCTCCACCTTGTGTGTGTGGAGTTTGCATGTTCTCCCCGTGCCTCGGGGGTTTCCTCCGGGTACTCCGGTTTCCTCCCCCGGTCCAAAGACATGCATGGTAGGTTGATTGGCATCTCTGGAAAATTGTCCGTAGTGTGTGAGTGTGTGAGTGAATGAGAGTGTGTGTGTGTGCCCTGTGATGGGTTGGCACTCCGTCCAGGGTGTATCCTGCCTTGATGCCCGATGACGCCTGAGATAGGCACAGGCTCCCCGTGACCCGAGGTAGTTCGGATAAGCGGTAGAAGATGAGTGAGTGAGTGAGTGAGTGAGTGAGTAAAATGAGTAATCAATACACATTATAATAAACTTAGGAGCATGCTGTTACTATCAGAAAGTAAAATAAACGTGTATTTTTCTTTTTGAATCAGCTTTGTTCTTTTATTTTAACAGTTTTAGTAAATTTAAGAGTTTAGACGTTTCTGCATTGAGGCTTCAAGCTTCAGCAGAGATTATTATTATTATTATTAGTATTATTATTATTATTGTTGTTGTTATTATTGTTATTATTATTATTGTTGTTGTTGTTGTTGTATTTATTTTCTTTTTCTTTTTCTTTACTTTATTGTGATTGTTTTACTTTCACTTTGATTTCCGTATCTTGACTAGCGCTGATTAAACGATGATGTCTGTACGAAGTAAAGTAAATAGTAATATTATATGTACATAAATAATCCCAGTTTGTGTGTTTATTATTTTTATGAATAATTTATTAGATTAAAAATCAAAGTGGAAAGATTTGCGGCGCGGAGTGATGACGTCGCGGCACGCGCACGCTTTCGAATCGTGTTTTATTCAGCGCTCCGGTTCATGAGTTAATGTTCTAACCGCTGGTTCTTAGAGTACTGACTCTAGTACAGACTCCAGTACTGACTCTAGTACTGACTCTAGTACTGACTCTAGTACTGAGAACCAAAACAGTGTTTAGGTAATCTAAAGAGAAGGAGCAGTGGTGTGTAAAACCGGAAACACGCGCACACTGTCAGCTGATCCGGTCACGTGACTGTGTGTGTTGTTGCTGATCAACATGGCTGCAGCAGGAGGGTGAGTAAAGCTGCTGCTCTCTGGGACTCTGTACAAACTTGTGCTGTCTGTGGAAATAAAGTTTATATTTATTTCACAATAACTCTTTTTTTATGTTAATCTTTGTAAATAATTCAAATCTTTCCTGTTTATTTATGGGGTTTATAAATATAATGAGAATTTAGACGTTTCTGCAGGAAGCTTTTTATTATTATTATTATTATTATTATTATTATTATTATTATTATTATTATAAATACTATTATTATAAAATTAGTATTATTAGTATTATTACTACTACCATTATTTTTATTATTATTATTATTATTATTATTATTATTATTATTATTATTATTATTGCTCCCAATTTAATAATGATGTAAAATAATTAGAATGTTTTCTGAATCTTTGTTCTTAATAATGTAGAAACAGGTTTAATTCTAAACAACGTTTTTCTAATGTTGCTGAACCTTTTTTTCTTACTTAACACTTATTTTTTTTTCTGCTTGCTCTTTGGATGTTCAAAGTTCACGTCTTGATGACTGAGATCACGCAGTAGTTTACTCTTTAGCCTGCACTTCAGGGTCTTCTGGCTGATTATGTGTCCTGACACTGATAAGGTCTAAAGTGAGCTGTAAAGGTTCTAACGATAATCATCACACCTGCAATAAAACATCAGCACTTTGTCTGTGCTCTGAGTCCAGGGTCCAGACTGATGTGGCAGATGTGATAAAATTATACATTAAAAATGCTGTACGTGAGGATTAACACACACCGAGCGACAGGCTCGTGAGCTTTCTTCCCTTTTTCTCGTGTGAACATTTTTCTCCACCACAGAAAGACACGTGAAGCAGGAACATGTTCATGTTTATTACATTATCAGGACTTTTGTGTCACAGGTTGCTACGTGTGTTTTTTTGCTGTAATCAGGATTTTTAAAACAACATTTGAACAAGCAGAAGTGTTTTTCTGTACGGAAAACTTCACCCAGTAGATTCTTATATATTTCTGTACACACTTCATCACACACTCATTACACACACACCTCATCACACACACTTAATTACACATGCATTACACACACACACACCTCATCACACACATCAGTCATCACACTCACACATTAACCACACATCAGTCATCACACACATTACACACGCATTACACACACACCTCATCACACACACTTCATTACACACGCATTACACACACACACCTCATCACACACACTTCATTACACATGCATTACACACACACACACCTCATCACACACATCAGTCATCACACTCACACATTAACCACACATCAGTCATCACACACATTACACACGCATTACACAGACACCTCATCACACACACTTCATTACACACGCATTACACACACACCTCATCACACACACTTCATTACACATGCATTACACACACACACACCTCATCACACACATCAGTCATCACACTCACACATTAACCACACATCAGTCATCACACACATTACACACGCATTACACACACACACTTCATTACACATGCATTACACACACACACCTCATCACACACATCAGTCATCACACTCACACATTAACCACACATCAGTCATCACACACATTACACACGCATTACACACACACACCTCATCACACACATCAGTCATCACACTCACACATTAACCACACATCATCACACACATTACATACACATTACACACACACTTCATCACACACACATCAGTCATCATACACATTACACACACAGATTATACACACACAATGCCTATAGACCTCTATATGTCTAGAATCAGAATTAGGTTTATTGGCCATGTGTAATGTTTGTGTGTGTGTGTGGGTGTGTGTGTGTGTGTGTTTGTGGGTGTGTGTGTTTGTGTGTGTGTGTTGTGTTCGGAGGTAGTTACTGTTATATGTCACAAACAAAGACCTGAACTTGTGTGTGTGTGTGTGTTTGTGTGTGTTGTGTTCAGAGGTAGTTACTGTTGTATGTGACAAAGACCTGAACTCGTGTGTGTGTGTGTGTGTGTGTGTGTGTGTGTGTGTGTGTTTTGCAGGAAGGCAGTGTACTGGTTGGGGAAGGACACTCTCAGGGTGTCTGCTGCTCTGTTCACAGAGAACCGCCATCGTCTTTGTGAGTCTCTAAGATCCCAAGAGTCTCTTCAGCCCAACAGTGTGGTTGTGCTGCAGGGAGGAGAGCAGAAGCAGAGATACTGCACTGACACGGACCAGCTCTTCAGACAGGTGACAGAAAATTCTCTGTATCATTAATCACTCAGAGTCTCGTACAGACCCAGAATAGACCAGACTCTGTGCTGCTTTAAAAACATCGTACCTTTTCTGTGCGTCAGACATGAGTAGGGGGCGTGGCCTAGATTTTAGAGGCGGGGAAATGGAGCTGTAATCTGTAAACATCACAGTCGACTAAAACTTAACCAACATACACACAAGCACACACACACAGATGCACACACACACACAGACACATAGTCGCAGTCACACACAGCCACACACACTCTCACACGCGCAAACACACACACAGACACACACACTCGCAGTCACACACAGGCGCACACACACAGGCACACGCCGCACACACACAGACACGCACACACACATGCACACACGCACACACACATGCACACACACATGCACACACGCACACACACACGCACACATAGTCACACGCACACACAGTCACACGCACACACAGTCACACGCACACACACACACAGTCACACGCACACACACATAGTCACACAGATGCACACACTCACACGCGCACACACACACAGACACACACGCACACACGCGCACACACAGTCACACGCACACACACATAGTCACACAGATGCACACACTCACACGCGCACACACACACACAGACACACACGCACACACACACGCACACACAGTCACACACACACACACGCACACAGACGCACAAACAGCCACGCACACACACACAGTCACACACACACACACAGTCACACGCACGCGCACACAGCCACACACACACAGTCGCACACGCACGCACACACAGCCACACACACACACACAGCCACACACACGCAGTCACACACACACACACAGATGCACACACACAGTCACACACACACAGTCACACACACACACAGTCACACACAGTCACACAGATGCAAACACACACGCGCACACACACACACCCCAATACACTCATACCACACACCACCTGCTCCTTCTATCCTTTGTTGGGTTCCTCATGGCATAAACACTGACCTTGTTTCAGGTCTGTGTTTCTCACCGAGGAAACAGGAGAACGCAGTCAGACTGAAGGCCGCGAGCTCCTCAGACCAGCACACAGTGAAACGCTCCTCACTCGGTTCAGTGTAATTGCTTCTGAAACATTAACAGGGTGCGAGAGGAGAAATCAGACCTGCTGATGTGAGCTCGTGTTTCTGATTAAGATCTCCATAAACAGGACAGATATCTGATCCTGTGCACCTGCGCTGACCTTCGGGATTAAAGCAGAACAGTCTGGGGTCTGAAGTGGAGCTGGGCGTGGTTATTAGTTCACAATAAAAAGCTGGAATAATAACCAGACTGGGCAGAGTGGACTGAGTAAATATATTAATGAACACTCATTATAACCTCAGGGCTAGTCTCAACTCTGATTGGCCAGCTGTGCTCCTCCATGCTGATTGGCTAAAGGACTAACAGTTAGCTACTGTACATACGTCTGTGCTATTTCCTTCTAAGCTTTATTTCTCTTCATAAAGTCTCTCTACTCGTTTAATGAAAGAGTGACAGAATAGGAGGAAACCGCAGTCCTTCATTTTTGGGAAATAAATGGAAACTAACTGATTGGGGAAATAAAGAAAAGTCGAATCACGAGCACCAAAAGATTTGATCTGAGAAATCGTTCAAGCCGATTGTTTGGATTTAAATTGTAACACCTGGGATTCAAAGATCACACTGTCCTTTTCTGTCAGAGTTTAATCTAAAGACTAAATGGAGCTGATTTAAATGTTAGAAATTGTGTGTGTGGGTGTGTGAGAGAGTGTGCGTGCGAGAGGGTGCGTGCAAGAGTGTGCGTGAGAGAGGGTGCGTGCAAGAGGGTGCGTGCAAGAGTGTGCGTGAGAGAGGGTGCGTGCAAGAGGGTGCGTGCAAGAGTGTGTGTGGGTGCGTGCGAGAGAGTGTGCGTGCGAGAGAGTGTGCGTGTGAGAGTGTGCGTGCGAGAGTGTGTGTGCATGCGTGCGAGAGTGTGCCTGCGAGAGTGTGCGTGAGAGAGTGTGCGTGAGAGAGTGTGCGTGAGAGAGAGTGCGTGAGAGAGTGTGCGTGAGAGTATGTGCGTGAGCAGTGTGTGATTCTTGTCTTGACCTAACCTACAGGAGTCCTTCTTCCACTGGACGTTCGGAGTGACCGAGGCCGACTGCTATGGTGCCATCGACGTCGACTCGGGCAGATCCGTCCTCTTTGTGCCCAAACTTCCTGAAAGCTACGCCACCTGGATGGGAAAGTGAGTCACTGCATGACATCCCACTCACATTTCAACCCCGCCTGAGCACTTTATTTTATTTCTCAGTTTAACGTCATGAATTGAAATTGTACACGATTTACACACGATTCGGAAAGCAGCTCAGCCTCGGCGCTCTACGCTCAGATCTGTTGCTATAGCAACGCAGGTACCCGTGATAACTACGCTAAAGCAGCGACAGGACCGATCATCAAAACCCATTTAGCGAACAGGAAAGGGTGTGAAAGTGAAAGTCACATTTGCAGTTGAACATGACTTGAAATGTGACCTCTGAATTTGTCTAAGCCAAATATTTTATTGCTGGTTGTTTAAGGTTTAGTGGGATACTAAATGCTGCTAGTCAGTTTCAGGATCCATGGATATCATGGTATCAGTTCATCCCTTGTTCCCAGTGTGGATGTTTTTGGGTGAGAGATGAGCTGAAGTGAGGTGATGCTGCTGCAAGCGTTTCTGGAGCCGTAGAGCCACAGATGAAGTCATGGACAGGTTCAAATCTGTTGCTGGGGGGCAGAGAATTTAATGTCCGCCCAAATTTAAACTGCTTCATGTGTGAAATAACTCGCTGTAATTCGACTCACTTCCACCTGAGAAGCTGCTGGATGGTTTTCTCTGAGAGAAGACCCGAGAGCCCAGAGTGCGATTCGGTATCGTCTGATGATGATGATGATGATGATGATGATGATGATGATGGTTTGTGTTTGTGTTTCCACAGGATCCACCCACCTGAACACTTCAAGGAGAAATACGCAGTGGATGAAGTGCACTACACCTGTGATGTGAGTGTTTTCTACCAGACTTTACTGTATGAAGGTTTCTTCTTCTCTGCTCTAACCTGAAGGTTGTGACTGGACTCATCATCGTTACCCCGTGGTGCAGGAAGTGGGCGCGACGGCCATGTTCGAGGTCAGATCGATTCGGCTCACCGCGTTCGTGTGAAGTACACGTGTATAAATGTAATCAGGATCACATCTGAGACCCCGTGAAGGAGCCGTTACTATAGAAACGCTAACGAGAACATGACCATAAAGCCACTATAGAAAACTAATCAACACCTCCTGACCAATCAGAAGCCAGCACTCATCAGCGGCTAGAAAGAAACGTCACCATCTTTATGACACAGAGATGAAATGAAAGTTTTAAATAAAGTGTGACAGAGAGGTGTGTGTGTGTGTGTGCTCGAGTCTGATCGTGATCCGTCCGGCTGAGAGACGTTCTCGTGACCTCGGCTCCTGACACCACACAGCGGGAATGTTAATGAAGAGTCGGCTGTTAGCAGCTCGCTGACAGGAAGTCACAACTCTGTCACTTCCTCAGTGTTCAGTGTATACGCCTGGGGCAGGTCACAGCATGAGCTGTCATAAACAAACACACACGCACACGCACACACACACACTCACACACACACGCACACACACACACGCACACGCACGCACTCACACACACACACCCGCACACACACACACGCGCACACACACACACACACTCACGCACACACACACTCACACACACACTCACACACTCACACACACACACACGCACAGACACACACACACGCACACACACACACGTATACACACACGCACACACACACACTCACACACTCACACACACACACGCACAGACACACACACACGCACACACACACACGTATACACACACTCGCACACGCACACACAGTCACACACACACACGCACACACACACACACACACACGCACACACACACTCACACACACACGCACACACACACACATGCATACACACACTCACACACACACGCACACACACACACACTCACGCACACACATTCAGTATGGTATGTGTCTGTTTCTTAGCTCATGGGTTTTAAAACATTCAAAAAATTCCTGTCAAAATTTGACCACGCCCCCACACTCTAGCCATGCCCAGTCACACACACCACACACTGTCACACACCCACACAGTACACCTCTTTACACACACACCACACCCTTTCACACACACACACACACACACTGCCACACACACCCCATGCCTCCTCACACTCACCCCATCACACTCACACTACGTACTGACACACACACACACACACACACACACACCACACACACACACACACACACACACACCATATTTCACATGCATTCTTGTTTTATTGTATGTCTGCAGTGTCTCTATCACACCGTACACGCTGCGTTAACTTGTCACGTTTATGATCACGCCACACATCAGTTTTATGCCACATGTTCATGCTGTAGTTCCTTCACTGCTTACACACCGTGTTGTTAAACGAGGCCTTGTGAGGTTTCTGATGTTCTCTGATGATGTGACTCTGTGTGGATGAAGAGCACTTCAGGAGGAATCTTCAGACTGTGAGATGTTTTATAGAGAGAACGTAAAGGCGCTCGTCTGTTTGACCTGCAGGTCAAGCTGTGCGTGTATGTGGTGTGTGTGTGTGCGTGTGTGTATGTTTGTGTGGTTGAATGACTGAGGCTCCTGCTGTGCTCCAGTGTTTCTGAACTGTGCTCGAGCCATCATGCTGCGCTTTGTGATCAATACAGCTGCTGTGTGAATGTAAATCAGCCGTGTGTGTGTATGTATGTGTGTGTGTTTGTGTGTGAGTGTTTGTGTGTTTGTGTGTATGTATGTGTGGTTTGTGTGTGTGTTTGTGTGTATGTCTGTGTGGTCTGTGTGTGTGTGTGTGTGTGTTTGTGTGTATGTATGTGTAGTTTGTGTGTGTGTTTGTGTGTATGTATGTGTGATGTGTATGTGTGTTATGTGTATGTGATGTGTGTGATGTGTGTGTGTGTTTGTGTGTATGTGATGTGTGTGTGTGTGTTTGTGTGTATGTGATGTGTGTGTGTGTGGCACTCCACATCTACTTTCTTTCTTTGTTGTACTCTCTCTCTCTCTCTCTCTCTCTCTCTCTCTCTCTCTCTCTCTCTCTCTCTCTCTCTCTCTCTCTCTGTGTGTCATGATGTGATGTGTGTAAACTCAAGCTGGGATCATGTCTTGTCTTTTCAGTCTCGCTCTGCTGTCTGTCTCACTGCGCTGTGATGAGTTCAGACTCACGATCTCTCGTTCCTGTCGTTCTTGAGCGTAAAGGTGACCAGAGCTCTTTTATTCCTTTTCCTCTCCACCATGTAAACGTGCTCCTGATTCTCTGTATTTTTAGCTTCTATATTTATAACTCATTTGGGTCGTCATCTTCATCCTCCTCCTCCTCTTCTTAGATTATTTCATCACACCTGAAAAACAACTGATACGTGGTTCTGTTTCATTTTAACATCCTTTTTAAAGTCCTGAGCATCTACCGACGTTTTATACTGATGACGTTTAATGTTACCATGACAACAGCGTAGTCATTCATTTGATCTAACAGAGAGGATTTGATTACTTCAGTATAGTTTAGGCATGATGAGCTGAGCGAGGGAACGTTACACTCGTTTATAGCTGCTGCAGTATAAGTGACAATAAAACATTTTTCTGATTAATGTAACTATAAATAGACAGAAAGTATAAAATGTCCTTCTGTGATCAATAAAATAGTGTTAGTTATTGTCAGATTGCTGGATTACAGACAACACTGTTTAATTCTGTAGGCAGTGTCCTGCTGGAGTCAGGGTTTATCTCTCTCTCACACATACACACACACACACACTGTGTAATTCACTCTCTAGCACAAACTTTTTCTACCTGTTATTCTTTCTCTCTATTTCTCTCTCCCTCTGTGTGTGTGTGTGTGTGTGTGTGTGTGTGTGTATAGTGTGTTGGAGTGTGTGTGCAGTCTTCATTAACACATGTCAGTCTGTTCTGTTTATCGTTAATTCATATTAACAGTCCACAAATTAACAGTTTATTTTAGCACTGAGTTGGAGAGACATGTAAATATTACATTTTTCCAAATCATTAAGTTTAAAAATAGTTAATAAAAATTTGAAAACACACACACACACACACACACACACACACACACACACAGACTCACCCTGACAGACACAAAGGCCACGCCTCCTTTCTCCTTTACTCACCCTGACAGACACAGAGGCCACGCCTCCTTTCTCCTTTACTCACCCTGACAGACACAGAGGCCACGCCTCCTTTCTCCCTTTCTCACTCTGACAGACACAGAGGCCACGCCTCCTTTCTCCTTTACTCACTCTGACAGACACAGAGGCCACGCCTCCTTTCTCCTTTACTCACCCTGACAGACACAGAGGCCACGCCTCCTTTCTCCTTTACTCACCCTGACAGACACAGAGGCCACGCCTCCTTTCTCCCTTACTCACCCTGACAGACACAGAGGCCACGCCTCCCTTCTCCCTTATTTACCCTGACAGACACAGAGGCCACGCCTCCTTTCTCCCTTACTCACTCTGACAGACACAGAGGCCATGCCTCCTTTCTCCCTTACTCACCCTGACAGACAGAGGCCACACCTCCTTTCTCCCTTACTTACTCTGACAGACACAGAGGCCACGCCTCCTTTCTCCTTTCCTCACCCTGACAGACACAGAGGCCACGCCTCCTTTCTCCCTTACTCACTCTGACAGACACAGAGGCCACGCCTCCTTTCTCCCTTACTCACCCTGACAGACACAGAGGCCATGCCTCCTTTCTCCCTTACTCACCCTGACAGACAGAGGCCACACCTCCTTTCTCCCTTACTTACTCTGACAGACACAGAGGCCACGCCTCCCTTCTCCCCTACTTACCCTGACAGACACAGAGGCCACGCCTCCTTTCTCCCTTACTCACTCTGACAGACACAGAGGCCACGCCTCCTTTCTCCCTTACTCACCCTGACAGACAGAGGCCACACCTCCTTTCTCCCTTACTCACTCTGACAGACACAGAGGCCACGCCTCCTTTCTCCCTTACTCACTCTGACAGACACAGAGGCCACGCCTCCTTTCTCCTTTACTCACCCTGACAGACACAGAGGCCACGCCTCCTTTCTCCTTTACTCACATTGACAGACACAGAGGCCACGCCTCCTTTCTCCCTTACTCACTCTGACAGACACAGAGGCCACGCCTCCTTTCTCCATTACTCACTCTGACAGACACAGAGGCCACACCTCCTTTCTCCTTTACTCACCCTGACAGACACAGAGGCCACGCCTCCTTTCTCATTGCCCCGAGCGTGATTTATTCGTTGTGGCTTCTGCAGATTAACATTTTTCATGACATTAAATTTGATTATCAATAAACAGCAAGACGTTCAGTGACGTTGATTCTTGTTCTTGTTGAGATTTTATGCTGAGATATTAAAAGTCATTTTAAACAGAACTGGTTGAGACTCCCTGTGGATGAGACCTCCTTGGTTTTATACAGGCAGCTCTGATTTCTGAGCGATTTGGCTCTGACTCTGTGCTTTCTCCTTGGTCAAGCTCAGCCCGAGGCGGCGTTTAGCCGAGCGCCACGTATCACATCACAAGGGCTCCAGATCTGTCAGTTTTCCCTCGTTTCTGCGTCAGTCGTTAACTGGAGAATTAGACTGGAAGTTCTGTCCTTAACGCCAAGGACGACACGACACCAGTGTGTGAATAGATAACGGATTAAAGTTCTTAGATGTAAAGATCTCGCTCCAAAAACATCTCAGCTCCAAAAACACTTTTATTCTGGTTGGTTCTATCCGTCTTTTCCCCCCTTGATCGATCTATTCCTCCTTTAAACGCGTCAGAGAGTCGCGGCGTTCCTATTGTTCCCCACGTGTTTGTAATTTGTTTGTGTTCGGGACATTAAGTACATCATCAGGGCTCCATCTTACATTAATCTGGTGTTCTGTGTGGATTTATTATTAACTCCACATGAAGAGCCGCCGGAGGCTCCGTTTGCTTTTAAAGGCCGAGCTGCTCTTCTGTTTGCTGCTTCACGACGTGCAGAAGGACGTCCTGGAGTTTAGGACCTGAGTGTGTGATCACCAGCTCTGATCCTCTCATCTGTTCAATCTAATCTGTTCCATTTTAGACTTTTTCCTAATCAGTGCCACTAATTGTTTGGGTGTGGAATTGCATCTGTGATCGTTGTGAAAAATTCTCCGGTTGTTCTTCTCGTTGACGATTGATGGAACGGGGGCCAATCAGGGGCCAATCAGATTTTAGCAGGGGCCAGGGCTCCTAAAACACGTTCCAGCCAGCAGAAGGAGAAACTGCATGGTGGACCTGAGCATTTACATTAAGTAGCACTCCAGAGTTTCCAGAATCTTCTGCTTGAACTTTGACCTCATGTGAACCTCATGTGTGTCCACAGATTGCTGAGATCCTGACCAACATGAAACCGTCTGTCCTCCTGACGCTGGTAAATTCCTCCATTTTATTCTTCTATTTTGTGGCACAAGACACCGAGCTTTAAATTGCACGCTGATGTTCCACCGACTACAGCAGCGTCCAGATTTATTTCTAGTCCAGCGACGGCTTCAGACGAGAAAAAATATCTCGGTATCGTCGTCAAGACGATTAAAAATCAGAGAGTAAATCAGTCTGACGTTTTAGCTGTTGTTTAGTTTAGACAGTAGAAACTAGCTTAAAGTGTTAGCGAGCGCTTGCAGTGACAGATGACAGATTTAGCATGAAACAGTTTATTATTTCAGCCCTGGATTAAAGTGTTGTTTAATGAAGATGATGAACTTTAGTGAGGTCACAGCACTGGATCTGCTGCACTGCTGATTATTTTCCTCTTACGGAGCAGAACGGAGCTGAACAGAGCAGAGCGCTTTCTCACCACACTTTCATCCAGATTTCCTGCTTTAACAGGTTTCTCCTTTACTGTGATGTGTCTCAGTAAAACACACACACACACACACACACACACACACACACACTAAACCCCTCTACAATAAGCTTTATTCTCACTCGAGAAGATTGATGTCCACTTTCATGAAATGGATGTGACCTACAAACCTCCGGCTGTCTCAAGGCCCTACATTTCCACAGCTTTCTAACACCAATAGCTCCAATTTACCACTAAACCGTCATTCTGCACCGTCCACATCAGCGTCTCTGCTCCGTCGTCTCCGTCTCGCTCGCAACGAACGAGGGAACGATCCTTTTCTCCGTCTGATCACACAGATTGTGTTCAATTGAAGGCTTTTGAACAGCAATAATGGGTTTGGATAATGAGGCACTTCAACGTAGCCTTGAGAGTCTCTCATTCCCTCTTTCTCTCTCTCTCTCTCTCTCTCTCTCTCTCTCTCTGTCTCTCTCTCTCTCTCTCTCTCTCTCTCTCTCTCTCTCTCTCTCTCTCTCTCTCTCTCTCTCTCTCTCTCTCTCTCTCTCATTCCCTCTCTCTCTCTCTCTCTCTCTCTCTCTCTCTCTCTCTCTCTCTCTCTCTCTCTCTCTCCTCCAGCGAGGCTTGAACACAGACAGTGGCAGTATCTGCCGTGAAGCATCGTTTGATGGAATCAGCCGGTAAGTTTCTAACGTACAGAAAAAACAAAACTGCATCTTATTTTTAGATCAAATAAATCACATTATTATGATGATGATGATGATGATGATGATGATGATGATGATGATGATAAAAAACATCTCAGTATTAAGAGAAGGTGTTTGTGAGAAAGCTGTTTTTACCAGAATAATGTCTGGTTACCAGGAGAAAAGCAGGTCCATGGTGTTTCCTCCTCATAACTGGATGGTTCCTGATTGTTGTTCCTGCGTCGCAGCTCTGCGCTGCTCAACACTCTGTTTTTATTTTTACTCATTTTAAACCTGAGAGCTTTTAATCCAACACTAAATAAACACCGTTCCTCTGTTTCACAGTCTGGTTTTAACGTTGTTCGGAGTAACAGCAGCACGGTGAAGGTGATTAAGTCTCTCAGAGTTAGTGTGAAGAGTAGAGAAAGTCATTTCAGAGACTTCTGTGAGACTAAAGTCTGAATCTGATAGCAGTTTTTAGTTCACGTCTGATCTCCACACAGAGACGCTGTACAGATCTTCTGTCAGTCTGGTCTTTGATGTAAGACACAGATTCAGAGGATGAAATGCTCGTTATCGCTCTGATTAAACTGCAGTTCAGTAAATCAGCAGATCTGTGAGACGGAATCGGATGAGAAAGTTTCCGAGGCTTTGATTAAAGACGAATCTCTCGGCTCTCGCCGGATCCCGACGACTGCTTTTTAATCTG
The DNA here is from genome assembly GCF_030014155.1 of Tachysurus vachellii. Classification (NCBI taxonomy): domain Eukaryota; kingdom Metazoa; phylum Chordata; class Actinopteri; order Siluriformes; family Bagridae; genus Tachysurus; species Tachysurus vachellii. The sequence goes on from NC_083468.1 coordinate 26,433,548, forward strand.
ATGTTTATTATCATGGCTTTCTAATTCGTTTCTGTCGTTATCACACAAAAAAGACACGCAAAGGAAACGTTCTAATGAACTTTAATGTCTGGTGTAGAATTAAAACGCTGCTGATGCTCTGAAGTCTGTACAGAACATGTGTAGTTTAGAGTTTAGAGTATCGATGATGATGATGATGATGATGATGATGATGATGATCATGGAGAGGTGGGTTCTGTGATTCAGGACACCAGTTTCTGTTTTGATTTAAAAAAAAAAAAAAGATTGATCATAAATTTAATCATTTCATTTGTGTGTGTGTGTGTGTGTGTGTGTTAGGTGTTCAGGTCCAGGTGTTTAATCGTTTAGAGCTTCAGAGCTCTTTTTCTTTATCTATCTATTATAGCTTTAGTGTCTCCGAAGCTGAGCTTCAGAGTCCATTAAAGCGAACAGTCCTCGAGGAAAAGTTCACCCTCGACTCAGAATCCGCTTCTTTACCTCCAGCTAGAGGAGAGAGATGAAGTGCTTCAGCAGCCTTCACCTGATGCTTCACATTTATAGCCATATTCACAGAGTTCAGGATAAATAAAGAAATAAAAACAATGGATCCTTTTTATCTTTAAATATTAAAATTAGATTTATAAATAAGCAAAATAATATCAAGAAATAAAAATGTTGCGTTTGTGTTTTCTGAAAATGAAAATTCTTTTTTTCTCCTTTTTGAATTTTTTATCTGTTTATTTCTAACGTTTATCTGTTTATTTCTAACTTTTATCTGTTTATTTCTAACTTTTATCTGTTTATTTCTAAATTTCATCTGTTTATTTCTAACTTTCATCTGTTTCTAATTTTCATCTGTTTCTAATTTTCATCTGTTTATTTCTAACTTTCATCTGTTTATTTGTAACTTTCACCTGTTTTTAACTTTCATCTGTTTATTTCTAACTTTCATCTGTTTATTTCTAACTTTCATCTGTTTCTAATTTTCATCTGTTTCTAACTTTCATCTGTTTATTTCTAACTTTCATCTGTTTATTTCTAACTTTATCTGTTTATTTCTAACTTTCATCTGTTTATAACTTTTATCTGTTTATTTCTAACTTTCATCTATTTTTAACTTTCATCTGTTTATTTCTAAATTTCATCTGTTTATTTCTAACTTTCATCTGTTTATTTCTAACTTTCATCTGTTTATTTCTAACTTTCATCTGTTTATAACTTTTATCTGTTTATTTCTAACTTTCATCTATTTTTAACTTTCATCTGTTTATTTCTAAATTTCATCTGTTTATTTCTAACTTTCATCTGTTTATTTCTAACTTTCATCTGTTTATTTCTAACTTTCATCTGTTTATTTCTAACTTTCACCTGTTTTTAACTTTCATCTGTTTATTTCTAACTTTCATCTGTTTATTTCTAACTTTTATCTGTTTAGTTCTAAATTTCATCTGTTTATTTCTAAATTTCATCTGTTTATTTCTAACTTTCATCTGTTTCTAATTTTCATCTGTTTCTAATTTTCATCTGTTTCTAATTTTCATCTGTTTATTTCTAACTTTCATCTGTTTATTTGTAACTTTCACCTGTTTTTAACTTTCATCTGTTTATTTCTAACTTTCATCTGTTTATTTCTAACTTTCATCTGTTTCTAATTTTCATCTGTTTCTAACTTTCATCTGTTTATTTCTAACTTTCATCTGTTTATTTCTAACTTTATCTGTTTATTTCTAACTTTCATCTGTTTATAACTTTTATCTGTTTATTTCTAACTTTCATCTATTTTTAACTTTCATCTGTTTATTTCTAAATTTCATCTGTTTATTTCTAACTTTCATCTGTTTATTTCTAACTTTCATCTGTTTATTTCTAACTTTCATCTGTTTATAACTTTTATCTGTTTATTTCTAACTTTCATCTATTTTTAACTTTCATCTGTTTATTTCTAAATTTCATCTGTTTATTTCTAACTTTCATCTGTTTATTTCTAACTTTCATCTGTTTATTTCTAACTTTCATCTGTTTATTTCTAACTTTCATCTGTTTATTTCTAACTTTCACCTGTTTTTAACTTTCATCTGTTTATTTCTAACTTTCATCTGTTTATTTCTAACTTTTATCTGTTTATTTCTAAATTTCATCTGTTTATTTCTAAATTTCATCTGTTTATTTCTAAATTTCATCTGTTTATTTCTAACTTTCATCTGTTTCTAATTTTCATCTGTTTCTAATTTTCATCTGTTTCTAATTTTCATCTGTTTATTTCTAACTTTCATCTGTTTATTTGTAACTTTCACCTGTTTTTAACTTTCATCTGTTTATTTCTAACTTTCATCTGTTTATTTGTAACTTTCATCTGTTTCTAATTTTCATCTGTTTCTAACTTTCATCTGTTTATTTCTAACTTTCATCTGTTTATTTCTAACTTTATCTGTTTATTTCTAACTTTCATCTGTTTATAACTTTTATCTGTTTATTTCTAACTTTCATCTATTTTTAACTTTCATCTGTTTATTTCTAAATTTCATCTGTTTATTTCTAACTTTCATCTGTTTATTTCTAACTTTCATCTGTTTATTTCTAACTTTCATCTGTTTATAACTTTTATCTGTTTATTTCTAACTTTCATCTATTTTTAACTTTCATCTGTTTATTTCTAAATTTCATCTGTTTATTTCTAACTTTCATCTGTTTATTTCTAACTTTCATCTGTTTATTTCTAACTTTCATCTGTTTATTTCTAACTTTCATCTGTTTATTTCTAACTTTCACCTGTTTTTAACTTTCATCTGTTTATTTCTAACTTTCATCTGTTTATTTCTAACTTTTATCTGTTTATTTCTAAATTTCATCTGTTTATTTCTAAATTTCATCTGTTTATTTCTAAATTTCATCTGTTTATTTCTAACTTTCATCTGTTTCTAATTTTCATCTGTTTCTAATTTTCATCTGTTTCTAATTTTCATCTGTTTATTTCTAACTTTCATCTGTTTATTTGTAACTTTCACCTGTTTTTAACTTTCATCTGTTTATTTCTAACTTTCATCTGTTTATTTGTAACTTTCATCTGTTTCTAATTTTCATCTGTTTCTAACTTTCATCTGTTTATTTCTAACTTTCATCTGTTTATTTCTAACTTTATCTGTTTATTTCTAACTTTCATCTGTTTATAACTTTTATCTGTTTATTTCTAACTTTCATCTATTTTTAACTTTCATCTGTTTATTTCTAAATTTCATCTGTTTATTTCTAACTTTCATCTGTTTATTTCTAACTTTCATCTGTTTATTTCTAACTTTCATCTGTTTATAACTTTTATCTGTTTATTTCTAACTTTCATCTATTTTTAACTTTCATCTGTTTATTTCTAAATTTCATCTGTTTATTTCTAACTTTCATCTGTTTATTTCTAACTTTCATCTGTTTATTTCTAACTTTATCTGTTTATTTCTAACTTTCATCTGTTTATAACTTTTATCTGTTTATTTCTAACTTTCATCTATTTTTAACTTTCATCTGTTTATTTCTAAATTTCATCTGTTTATTTCTAACTTTCATCTGTTTATTTCTAACTTTCATCTGTTTATAACTTTTATCTGTTTATTTCTAACTTTCATCTATTTTTAACTTTCATCTGTTTATTTCTAAATTTCATCTGTTTATTTCTAACTTTCATCTGTTTATTTCTAACTTTCATCTGTTTATAACTTTTATCTGTTTATTTCTAACTTTCATCTATTTTTAACTTTCATCTGTTTATTTCTAAATTTCATCTGTTTATTTCTAACTTTCATCTGTTTATTTCTAACTTTCATCTGTTTATTTCTAACTTTCACCTGTTTTTAACTTTCATCTGTTTATTTCTAACTTTCATCTGTTTATTTCTAACTTTTATCTGTTTATTTCTAACTTTCATCTGTTTTTAACTTTCATCTGTTTATTTCTAACGTTTATCTGTTTATTTCTAACTTTCATCTGTTTATTTCTAACTCATTTGTTTTTAACTTTCATCTGTTTATTTCTAACGTTTATCTGTTTATTTCTAACTTTCATCTGTTTATTTCTAACTTTCATTTGTTTTTAATTTTCATGTTTATTTCTAAATTTCATCTGTTTTAACTTTCATCTGTTTATTTCTAACTTTCATCTGTATATTTCTAACTTTTATCTGTTTGTTTCTAACTTTTATCTGTTTGTTTCTAACATTTATCTGTATATTTCTAACTTTTATCTGTTTGTTTCTAACTTTTATCTGTTTGTTTCTAACATTTATCTGTTTATTTCTAACTTTTATCTGTTTGTTTCTAACTTTTATCTGTTTGTTTCTAACTTTTATCTGTTTATTTCAACTTTCATTTGTTTATAATTTTCATCTGTTTATAACTTTCATCTGTTTATTTCTAACTTTTATCTGTTTGTTTCTAACTTTTATCTGTTTGTTTCTAACTTTTATCTGTTTATTTCTAACTTTCATTTGTTTTTAACTTTCATGTTTATTTCTAACTTTCATCTGTTTATTTCTAAATTTCATCTGTTTTAACTTTCATCTGTTTATTTCTAACTTTTATCTGTTTGTTTCTAACTTTTATCTGTTTGTTTCTAACTTTTATCTGTTTGTTTCTAACTTTTATCTGTTTGTTTCTAACTTTTATCTGTTTATTTCTAACTTTCATTTGTTTATTTCTAAATTTCATCTGTTTTAACTTTCATCTGTTTATTTCTAACTTTCATCTGTTTATTTCTAAATTTCATCTGTTTTAACTTTCATCTGTTTATTTCTAACTTTCATCTGTTCTAACTTTCACCTGTTTATTTCTAACTTTCCTCTTTTTTCAATTTCCATCTGTTTATTTCTAACTTTCATCTGTTTATAACTTTCATCTGTTTATTTCTAACTTTCATCTGTTTGTTTATAACTTTCATCTGTTTATTTCTAACTTTTATCTCTTTATTTCTAACTTTTATCTGTTTGTTTTTAATGTTCATCTGTTTATTGCTAACTTTCATCTGTTTATTTATAACTTTCATCTGTTTATAACTTTTATCTGTTTGTTTATAACTTTCATCTGTTTATTTCTAACTTTCATCTGTTTATTTATAACTTTCATCTGTTTATTTCTAAAGTTCATCCGTTAACCTTTTAATTACATTTTTCTCTTGTCTCAGAATGTAAGTGATGTATTTTTTCTGTTCTAGCTTCCAGGTGAACAACTCTCTCCTGCATCCCGTTCTGGTGGAATGGTAAGATTTTTTCTTTACACGTGACACACGTGATCTCCTTCACAACGTCTTCTGTACAACAAGAAGTGGTGGTAGATCCAACAGTAGGTCAGGCGGTGACGTCTGTATCACTTTGGCGTCTGAGGTTCCGGCATCGTGATGCTCTGACGTTAAACTGACTGTAAATCGGTGTTTAGCTTCAGGCGAAAGCGGCTGCTGTAGATCAGAGAAGACGCAGTTTGAACGCTGATCAAGCTCTGTGTTAAATTCCAGTTAACGTCAGGAATCAGATCTGGAAAGATGTCGTGGTTTTTTTTGTCTCAATGTCCCACTTTGATATAAAGTTGAAACGAAGACGCTCGGCACGGCTCTGTTTGTCGCAGAGCAGAACGCGTCGGCGTCACGTTTCTGATTAACTTCATCTGATTATCTCACATGAAATCTAATAAGGCTTTAAAGGCTTTTTCTGCCGTGATGCTGATCGTGTTCTATAAAAGAGGTTTGTTCTGACGGCAGAAACGAAGTTCTTTAGTGTCGGAGTGAAGTTTCTGAACACGGCGTGTGAACATCGCTGTACTCCAGTGTCTCGGATGTCGGTACATTGAGTTTTGTTTGTGTGCGTATCTGAGTTTCTGAGCACGCTTCTGATTCAGAGCCGAGGTGCTTCGTTTGAGTCGAGTCGAGTCCTCCTGAGAGACAGAGGCCCAAAGACACAGACGAGCAAACAGTCACCAACGTCTGACTTTCACCGGCAAATACTGACAAGCTTAAGTCTGGACTCTCTCTCTCTCTCTCAATCTCTCTCTCACTCTCTCTCTCTCTCTCTCTGTTTCTCTCTCTGTGTCTCTCTCTCTCGCTCTCTCTCTTTTTCTCTCTCTCCCTTTCTTGCTCTCTCTCTCTCTCTCTCTCTTTCTCTCTCTCTTGCTCTCTCTCTCTCTCTCTCTCTCTCTCTTTTTCTCTCTCTCCCTTTCTTGCTCTCTCTCTCTCTCTCTCTCTCTCTCTCTCTCTCTCTCTCTCTCTCTCTCTCTCTCTCTCTCCTTCTTTCATTTCCTCTCTGTGTCAGAGTAATGGTTTGCGTGCCTGGCTGGCTGCTCTCTGCATTACTCTCGCTCTCGTTCAGCGCCTGCTAGGAAGCGGCTTCATTACAGCTGCACTCAGCCCAGACCTGCCCTCCTTCCCTCCATCCCTCCATCCCTCCTTCCCTCAATCACTTTTTCTCTTACGTACATCAGCCCAGAGACTGATATATTCACTCATGTAAACATCTCAAGATTTAAAATTTCCTCTCAGTTTCTGAAAAAAATCTAAAAAGCTATTACAAAACTTCCCTTTCTGAGCTCTTGGGATTTTTGCCATCAGATTATTTTCCAGTTTCAGACTGAAGGTCTGAGTCTTTGTCATGAACACTGACTGGAAATCTGTTTCAAACTTTATAGCTCCACCCCCCTGATTTACTCGTCATTATTGTAGGTACTAACAAAGAGCCTGAATGCTTTTGATTCTAAGAGCAGACGTTTGCTCAGGAAGTGTGTGTGATGAGAACATTCAGTGCTTTATAGGTCATTAGTAGGATTTCTTTAATCGACGTGAAAGTTTTCTGCAATAATTGTGTTAAATGTGTTCACTAAACACTTCACTAATCGCTTAGCATCAAAGGGAGACTTAATATGAACCTGTCATAAGGTACTAATAAGGCTCCAGAAATATCACACACACACACACACACGTGTCTCGGATGCGAAGTGCATCATTACTAGCTCAATAAGTTCAGGAATAGAAACATCACAGGTTTTGTGTTTATCCTTTCATATCCTCTGTAACTTTTTTGTTGTTGTGTTGATGGTGTAAAATAGTCTCTCGTTTCCTCCCTCACTTTTTTTTTGTGTGTGAAAAGTAAAAATGACTCGCTACACGTCTGGAGATAATTTATGATCCACCAGTTTGACGCAAACTGAGCTTCTGTGTTGTGGAGCTCACAGCTCAGCTTTTCAGCTGTCAGATATATAACAAGGTGAAAATCACAGGGTTTTATCCCAAAATAAACACACGCGCACACACACACACACACACACACACACACACACTCTATTTTATCTTGAAGTTGTGTTGTGTTGATTGTGTTGTGTTGACACAGCCAGGACATGGATTCTTTAAGCCTAGTGAGTGGAAGCTCAACCTTAGATGCCTCAAAGGTCTAATTCAGAATGCTTATTTGAATATTAGGCCACACCCACCTAGACTTCTGATCAGGTTATTAATCAGTGAGCAAGTATTTGGGCCTAATTTCTTTTTTTTTTTGATGCATGTTTTATGTTTTATCTGCAACATCTGTAATATTTTACACCATATTTAATAAGTCTCTCTTTTTCTGTGTTTTTCTGTCTTTCTGTCTCTCTCAATGTCTCTCTCTCTCTCTCTCTCTCTCTCTCTGTCTCTCTCTCTCTGCAGTCGTCTGGTTAAGACAGATATGGAGTTGGAGGTTCTGCGCTACACTAACCGCATTTCCAGTGAAGCTCACAAAGAGGTTTGCATTTATGTCTGTGTGTGTGTGTGTGTGAGAGAGAGAGAGAGAGAGAGAGAGAGAGTTCAGTCAGGGTTATTTAGGCCATAGGGACATCTCAGGATACTCAGGATATTTAAATCTCTGCTCTGATCAGTAAGTCGTGGTGTTAAGTCGTGGTGTTAAGTCGTGGTGTTAAGTCGGGGTGTTAAGTCGGGGTGTTAAGTCGGGGTGTTAAGTCGTGGTGTTAGTGCTGCAGGTTGTCTGAACATCACATCAGTACTGATTTACATAAAAAGTGTTTCTTTAGAAGTCAACGTGTAAAACTTTTCCATATCAAACACTTAGCCTTCAAGCAACACGACCAGAATCTGTTGTCTTCCTTCACCTTCTGCTTAGATCAAAGCTTCACGTCTTCTGTGTTTCCTCTGGAGTCGAACCTGAGGACCAGAGCGAGAGCAGCTTTTAGTCTTTTAGACTTTCCTGATAGAGAACATAGAATAAATAAATTATTCAAGTGTTTTTTTTTCCCTTGTTGACCTTTCAGAGATTTTTTTTATAATGTCACTTAAAAAAACACATACTACCCCTTTAATAGGACAACTATTATTATTATTATTATTATTATTATTATTATTATTATTATTATTATTATTCTCTCTTATTATTATTATTCTCTCTCCCTCAGCTGCATGCTGTGTGTGTGTGTGTGTGTGTGTGTGTGTGTGTGTGTGTGTGTGTGTGTGTTTTTTATGTTTAATATGGATTGTTTAATATTCAAACTGCATTCATAAACATGATCTGCTTTAGCTTCCCATGAGCCTTTTTACCAAATGTAATAAATATATCATGGTAAATTCCCCGTGAGCCCACGCTCTCACACCGCAGCAGAGTCACTGAACTCCCTGGACATTTTCCATGCATTTTCTTCTTGTATTAATGGCCGGTTAGCACTTAAACATGTATATTCTTGAGGGATAAAGAGTTTTTTCCCCTAAGTCATAAATTTCCCTTTAATTATTCTTCATGACGGACAACGAATTGCCTCCTGCTGTGCTTGTGTAACGAGACAGAGGTTACTGCATCTGTAGCCTGGTGAGGATTAAAATAATAAAATAATTACTGGTCACATGATGGAACATGGGAATCATCTCCTGGTGTGTGTATTCAGAGAGAAGAGGGATTTCACAGGAGGTTAATGAAGTGTAGAGAATTAATAGTGAGAGCTGACACTTTTCCCAGAATCTGTTTTCCTGCAGTGTTCTTGTCATCGCATCACGTCATGTTCAACACTACACTGTACAAACAGATGGAACGTTCCGTACTGTGGAATTATTCTGGAATCGTTTCTCTCGGCTTGTTACCGGAGTGAACTTCACACGCTCCACAGCGACACGTCACAGCTCTCAAATGAATAAGCGATGCGGAGGGAAAGCGTGAGCCCTCGCGTTAAGAGGTTGATCCGAAGCAGCACGATTGTTTTGTCTGTTCGCTCGGCCTTGGAAAGACCCCAGGGTCTCAGCCAATAAAACCCTCGTCTTGTATTAAGGGACATAGGTCTTCATAAGTGCCACTTCAGCCAGGAGCTGATTAAGACAAACGCCTCCTCACTGCAGCCTCGCTGCCCAGCAGTGCTGGATATTAATTTCCAGACGCGGCAGAGGCTCTGGACACCGGCGCCACACTTCAGCTGATGGAGTATGAGGGCACAGAGGTGTAGGTGAGTTAGGAACGAACGTGTTTGCTACAGACAAAACAAAACACGCTTCATGGCCATCAACTATAAACAGATAAAAAGATTCTTTAATTAATAGAAGAATTTCATCGTTATTTAAGATTCTCTGTATGTCTGTAAACAAATCCTGACTGAGTGTCAGTAATTAGATTACAGCACACTTTATATACATCAATACACCTTCCACATTCACTCCGCATGATAAATGAAACTCGCACACGGATCTGCATTAAACTGAACGATTTATATTCATTTAACAAACTCGCCATCTCTCGTCTATGTCTCGCTCACATGTTCAGAAACCCTCTATTTCTTTTTCAGAATAAAGTCCTGCATGAGCTGAGTTCTATCTGAGTAACGTCTGAGTAAAGTCTAACATCTGAGTAACAGCAAGCGTCTGAGTGACATCTAAAGTCTGAGTAAAGTCTGAGTAAAGTCTGAGTAACGTTTGAGTGACGTCTAAAATCTGAGTAACATCTGAGTAATATTTGAGTAACGTCTAAAATCTGAGTAATATCTGAGTAACAGCTTAGTAATGTCTGAAATCTCAGCAACATCTGAGTAACGAGGAATGTCTGAGTAATGTCTGAGTAACGAGTAATGTCTGAGTAACGAGTAATATCAGTAACGAGTAATATCTAAGTTATGTCTGAGTAACGAGTAATATCTAAGTTATGTTTGAGTAACAAGGAATGACTGAGTAATGTCTGAGTAACGAGTAATGTCTGAGTAACAAGTAATATCTAAGTTATGTCTGAGTAACGAGTAATATCTAAGTTATGTCTGAGTAATGTCTGAGTAACGAGTAATGTCTGAGTAACGAGTAATGTCTGAGTGATGAGTAATGTCTGAGTAACGAGTAATGTCTGAGTGATGAGTAATGTCTGAGTAACGAGTAATGTCTGAGTGATGAGTAATGTCTGAGTGATGAGTAATGTCTGAGTGACGAGTAATGTCTGAGTGATGAGTAATGTTTGAGTAACGAGTAATGTCTGAGTAATGGGTAATGTCTGAGTAACGGGTAATGTCTGAGTAATGTCAGAGTAACGAGTAATGTCTGAGTAACGAGTAATGTCTGAGTGATGAGTAATGTCTGAGTGATGAGTAATGTCTGAGTGATGAGTAATGTTTGAGTAACGAGTAATGACTGAGTAATGGGTAATGTCTGAGTAACGGGTAATGTCTGAGTAACGAGTGATGTCTGAGTAATGACTAATGTCTGAGTAACGAGTAATGTCTGAGTCATGAGTAATGTCTGGGTAATGTCAGTAACGAGTAATGTCTGAGTAACGAGTGATGTCCAAGTAACGAGTAATGTCTGAGTGATGAGTAATGTCTGAGTGATGAGTAATGTCCGAGTAATGAGTAATGTCTGAGTGATGAGTAATGTCTGAGTAACGAGTGATGTCTGAGTAACGAGTGATGTCCGAGTGACGAGTAATGTCTGAGTAATGAGTAGTGTCTGAGTGATGTCCGAGTAACGAGTAACTTCTGAGTGATGAGTAATGTCTGAGTAACAAGTAATGTCTGGGTAATGAGTGAGTGATGAGTAATGTCTGAGTGATGAGTAATGTTTGAGTAACGAGTAATGACTGAGTAATGGGTAATGTCTGAGTAACGGGTAATGTCTGAGTAATGTCTGAGTAACGAGTAATGTCTGAGTAAAGAGTAATGTCTGAGTGATGTCTGAGTAACGAGTAACGTCTGAGTAATGAGTAATGTCTGAGTGATGTCTGAGTAACGAGTAATTTCTGAGTGATGAGTAATGTCTGAGTAACAAGTAATGCCTGGGTAATGAGTGAGTGATGAGTAATATCTGAGTAGCAAGTAATGTCTGAGTGATGAGTAATGTCTGAGTAACGAGTAATGTCTGAGTAACGAGTAATGTCTGAGTGATGAGTAATGTCTGAGTAACGAGTAATGTCTGAGTAATGAGTAATGTCTGAGTAACGAGTAATGTCTAAGTAGCAAGTAATGTCTGAGTAACGAGTAATGTCTGAGTAATGGGTAATGTCTGAGTAACGAGTAATGTCTGAGTGATGTCTGAGTAACGAGTAATGTCTGAGTAACGAGTGATGTCTGAGTAACGAGTAATGTCCGAGTAACGAGTAATGTCTGAGTGATGAGTAATGTCTGAGTGATGTCTGAGTAACGAGTAATGTCTGAGTGATGAGTAATGTCTGAGTGATGAGTAATGTCTGAGTGATGTCTGAGTAACGAATAATGTCTGAGTGATGTCTGAGTAACGAATAATGTCTGAGTGATGAGTAATGTCTGAGTAACAGGTAATGTCTGAGTAATGTCAGAGTAATGAGTAATGTCTGAGTAACGAGTGATGTCTGAGTAATGAGTAATGTCTGAGTGATGTCTGAGTAATGAGTAATTTCTGAGTGATGTCTGAGTAATGAGTAATTTCTGAGTGATGTCTGAGTAACGAGTAATGTCTGAGTAATGAGTAATTTCTGAGTGATGTCTGAGTAATGAGTAATTTCTGAGTAATGAGTAATTTCTGAGTGATGTCTGAGTAATGAGTAATTTCTGAGTGATGTCTGAGTAATGAGTAATTTCTGAGTGATGTCTGAGCAATGAGTAATGTCTGAGTGATGTCTGAGTAATGAGTAGTGTTTGAGTGATGTCTGAGTAACGAATAATGTCTGAGTGATGAGTAATGTCTGAGTAATGAGTAATGTCTGAGTAACGGGTAATGTCTGAGTAATGAGTAATGTCTGAGTAATGACTGATGTCTGAGTAATAAGTAATGTCTGAGTGATGTCTGAGTAATGAGTAATGTCTGAGTGATGTCTGAGTAATGAGTAATTTCTGAGTGATGTCTGAGTAATGAGTAATTTCCGAGTGATGTCTGAGTAATGAGTAATGTCTGAGTAATGAGTAATTTCTGAGTTATGTCTGATAATGAGTAATGTCTGAGTAATTTCTGAGTAATGTCTGAGTAATGAGTAATTTCTGAGTAATGTCTGAGTAATGAGTAATTTCTGAGTGATGTCTGAGTAATGAGTAATTTCTGAGTGATGTCTGAGTAACGAGTAATGTCTGAGTAATGAGTAATTTCTGAGTAATGTCTGAGTAACGAGTAATGTCTGAGTAACGAGTAATTTCTGATTTATGTCTGATAATGAGTAATGTCTGAGTAATGTCTGAGTAACGAGTAATATCTGAGTGATGTCTGAGTAATGAGTAATTTCTGAGTAATGTCTGAGTAACGAGTCATGTCTGAGTAACGAGTAATGTCTGAGTGATGAGTAATGTCTGAGTGATGAGTAATGTCTGAGTAATGAGTGGTGTTTGAGTGATGTCTGAGTAATGAGTAATTTCTGAGTGATGTCTGAGTGATGAGTAATGTCTGAGTAATGAGTGGTGTTTGAGTGATGTCTGAGTAATGAGTAATTTCTGAGTGATGTCTGAGTAATGAGTAATTTCTGAGTGATGTCTGAGTGACGTTTAAAGTCTGAGTAACATCTAACGTCTGAATAATGTCTGAGTAATGTCATCCAAGCAGGTTAACTGGAGAGCCGTCTGACCCCTGAGTTTAAGCCAGACTTGTTTTTTTGTTTTGTTTTTTGTGTACATTTAAGTGATTTGTTTACACTCAGAGGATATCACTGTGTACATTTGTGTGATGGCTGTGAAAGTGGAGGAGGAGCACAAGAGAAAGAACTGACAGCAGTAGCAGTGTTGGCTGATGTAACCGTGAAAGCGAGCACTGTGCATGACATTCCTCAATCCATGCTCCGTGTGTGTGCTCACATCAGTGCTGCAGATCCAGTCACTGGGAAGCCCAGTAAAAAACTCTGAAGTCATGGTGATGTTCATGACACCAGTTTTTGCTGTGTGACATGGTGCATTATCAAGCCATGAGAAGGCAGTGGCCACAAAGAGATGTACATGATCAGCAACATTTACATACGTATATGGCATTTGGCAGACACACCTATCTAAAGCAGCTTACATTTATCTCTTTTATACAGTCAAGCAATTGAGGGTTGAGGGTTTTGCTCTGGGACCCAGGAGTGGCAGCTGGGATTTGAACTCATGACCTTCTTGTCAGTAGTCCAACACCTTTACCACAGAGTTACCACTTTTCCAACAACACTCAGATAGGCCATGATTGTTTGGTATTAATGACCCAAAGTGTGATAAAAACATCCCCCAACCATCACACCACCTTCACCAGCCTGGGCAGGTTGGCTCCATGGATTCATGTCGTCAGTGCTGAATTCTGAGTCAAACATTCACATTCCCCAGGATTCATCAGTTTTTCCTTCTTGGTAATCCTGTGCCTACTGCACCCCCAGCTTTCTGTTCTTAGCTGACAGAAGAGGAACCCGACATCATCTTCTGCTGTTGTAGCTCATCCACCTCAAAGTGCAAGGTGGTGTATTCTGCTCAAGTGCTTATCTGCATTACTGTAGCTTTTCTGTCAGGTCCAAGTGGTCTGGTTATTCTCTGATCTCTCTCATCACCAAGGTGTTTCTGACCACAAAGCTGCTGGATGTTTTAAATTTATTGCACCATTCTCAAAAGCCCAGAAGATCAGAACGTATTCAGACCAGCTCGTCTGGCACCAACAACATGTCAAACGCACAAGATGGTTGAAACGATGGTTGATGTGAACATCACTGATGATTTTATGCTCCGCATTGCTGCTAGATGATTGGTTGATCAGATAATTGCATTAATGACTAGGTGTGCGTGTTTGAACCAACAGGGGTGCAAACATTTGCACTCAGACGTATGAGGGCACAGTACGGGAATGTGCATGCGTACAAACTCCTCATTAGCACTGTGACTGTGGAGACGTGGTGAGACGAGGCACTGCAACTGTGTCTCTGAGGCGACGTGCAGCTAGACAACAGCGTTCAGGACTCATAAGGAAAACGCTGATGTATGCTAACACGCCTCTGGTCAGGGACACGACTCACTTAACACGTTCAGTCATCTCGCTCTCATTAACGTCACATGTCTGTCCTTTCTAATCTGTGTGTTCATTAGAGTTTGTTTGTTTCTGTTTTAATTCTACGCGTGACCTTAAAGGCTCATCTGATTCTAATTTAACGTGTGTGGGTTGAGATATGATTCCTGGAGACGCTTTCACGTAATTAAGTGCCAGATTAGATTTTTTTTTTTAAAGATTTAATTTTATTAAGGACAGTTTAAATAATTTCTTCTGCAGTGAAGTATTTAACTAAAAACAGCAGTATTTAGTATGGAGTTCAGACATAAGAAGTCAGAACATTTTAATAAATTTTTATCTGTCTGTCTGTCTATTTATCTGTCTATCCATCTCTTGATCTCCTGTCTGTCTCTCTGTGTCTGTCTATCTATCCACTTATCCTATATGTCTGTCTGCCTGCCTGCCTGTCTGTCTATCCACCTATCTCTCTCTGTCTGTCTCTTTGTCTGTCTTTCTGTCAATCTGTATCACTACTCACTAATCTGTATCACTACTCACTAGTCTGTATCACTACTCACTAATCTGTATCACTACTCACTAGTCTGTATCACTACTCACTAATCTGTATCACTACTCACTAATCTGTATCACTACTCACTAGTCTGTATCACTACTCACTAATCTGTATCACTACTCACTAATCTGTTTCACTACTCACTAGTCTGTATCACTACTCACTAATCTGTATCACTATTCACTAATCTGTATCACTACTCACTAGTCTGTATCACTACTCACTAGTCTGTATCACTACTCACTAATCTGTATCACTACTCACTAGTCTGTATCACTACTCACTAGTCTGTATCACTACTCACTAGTCTGTATCACTACTCGCTACTCCGTATCACTACTCACTACTCTGTATCACTACTCACTAGTGTGTATCACTACTCACTAATCTGTATCACTACTCACTAATCTGTATCACTACTAACTAATCTGTATCACTACTCACTAGTCTGTATCACTACTCACTAATCTGTATCACTACTCTCTAATCTGTATCACTACTCACTAATCTGTATCACTACTCACTAGTCTGTATCACTACTCACTAATCTGTATCACTACTCACTAGTCTGTATCACTACTCACTAATCTGTATCACTACTCACTAGTCTGTATCACTACTCACTAATCTGTATCACTACTCACTAGTGTGTATCACTACACACACGTTATAAAGCTGGAATAAAGGGAATTTGTTACC
>NC_083468.1:26454163-26469163 GCF_030014155.1 Tachysurus vachellii
TTCTCATCCTGCTTCAGGCGTTTATAACGGCCCTACGGCGAAAGTCTGCGATCAATAACGATATAAATGCACCAGACAAACAGATATAGAAGAGCTGGTACCTGCGATAGCAGCAGCAACAATAATATGTGCTATAATAAGACAATATAGTAAGGTAGCAAATCATCTCGCTGATGCAATTTGGCCTTCAGGATGAGAAAAGTCTCTTTACAACTTACTTTATTAGATTAAATCCTTCTATTAGGCCTGATATCTCTGTTGAGAACGCTGCTTTATCTCAGTCTGACTTCCCCACCTCCTCATTTCTTACCAATCTCCTTCTCATGTTTCTGACTTATTATACATTAAACTGAAATGATGAAATATTAATGAAATGATGTAGCTTTTACAGCATTAGGAACCAAGCAGCTTGTAGTGATTCGTTTGACTGCTCCTACATCCCAAAAAAACAGAAAATAAGCAATTTTTGCTTTAACTGGTCATACCAGGCTTCTGAAACGTATTCTAAAAAAAAACAACAATTGCTTCATATTACTCTTGGATGCTGACCTGGTCACAATAAGCCAAAGGAAACCTGATATTATATCGGCATTCAGGTAACACGATGCACCTTAGGGACAATGTATTAGTTAACTACTTCCTGTTTCCAGGCTGTACCTGTAAAGTCCGGCATCCCGGATTAAGTAGGATATTTCTGCAATGATTTCTCCAGGTCAGACTTCAGTTCTGAGGCCTTTTGGGAAGCAAAGGCAAGCATAATGAGGCAAAGTGTCAATTCCTGCCATTTCTCTGGCATTGGATTTGTCCTTTAAGTTCATCATGTGTTTTGTTTGAAACGTAAAGCAGACTCAGGAGATGGTGGTCTAGAGGAGCTTTTCCTCCTCTAGACATCAAGAGTAAGATCTGGACAGTAGGTTTGTGCCTCAGGAAACAGCAACATAAGGCTTCAGGATGGCAGTCTGAACCAAAATATGAGGGTAGACCCAAGAGCATGGGTCATATACAGTATGCCTCTTTTATGGATAGTTGTTGCACAAATCTGTTGTCTTCTCAATACTATTAGCAGATTGTGGACCTCGGGTTGATAGTATTAGGTTTCAGCTTGAACTTGGGGCTTGTTGATCTCAGGAGCAAGATCTGATCATGATATGAGAATCTGGCTAGAGAAAGCAGGAACGTAAGGTGACTGGTGATTCACGATGGGCAGCTTAAGGTGGAAGTTTCAGGACCTTGCAGACCTCAGGAATACAGTAGGTTTGAGATGGAAGCTGTGGCTTGTACGCTTTAGAAATAAAATCTGGAGATAAACTGAACCTTTAGACCTCAGGCTGCAAGAACAGGTAGGCTTCAGTATGGGAGCAGCAGCTTGTATCCCTAAAGATGTGAGGGGTACAGGGGCATGTTTCCCTCAGGATGGGAGAAGGGGGATCTTGTTGTCCTCGGCATGATCAGAGTAGGATACGGATAGAACCTGGGTCATGTAGACCTGGACGTGAAACCTAAAGCTGTGGGCCTTGGGAACAAGCTTTAAGAACAGAAAAAGGACATGGATCTTAGATTCTTAGAATAGGTATCTGATGATCTAAAGACCTACCTCTTCGTAACTAAAAAAATTGTTGCAGCTTGGAATAAAGTTGACTGATTGGCTACATTGGTTGAAGGTGGTAGTCAATGTGGACTACAAATGTCAGGACTACAATCCAGACAAAGGCGAGACTGTATCGGTTATGCAGTGTATATATAGAACCACTTCGAATGAGCATGATGTTGAAACCTCATTTAGAATCAATAGCACTGATTGCATCGATCGATCGTAAGAGTCGTCATCGATTACGCATTAACGGCGACGGTTTTATGGGAGTCGTCTTGCAGCTTTGGAAACTCTGGATGGCTGCTAATTGAATTTCGTTGCAGTGAGTGAACACTGAGGAAGAGACTCAGCGGTAATGCTGGAAATGTAATTATTTTATTGTAATGTGATGCATGGTGGAGAGCAAATCTGCTTCTGGCTCCTCGTTTCCTCTTATCGACGTCCTCGACTCTGATTTCGTGTTGCGCCAAGTTTTGCATACGAGTGTGCATCAGATGGATGGTCACAGGGAGAAAGTGCAGTAGGGTTTAATGTCCTGGTTAAGGACATCGTGTGCAAGTGATATTTGGATCTTCAGCAGTGTACGGCCTTAAACGGATCAGAGAACAAATGACAAGTGATCTGTCATAAAAAAAAGGCCAGCGGCTACGAGAGAGAGCACGAAAGGAACACGGACACTGTCGAACGATCAGAAATAAAGGGTAAACTATGCAGGTCTGGATTTGGGAAAGTTTAAGCCGATAAATCACTGTCAGGTGAATATGGGCATCATCACATAACCAATGTTCAATAAGTCTACTGCAACATGCAGCTGTATCAATTAGGAGCGACCTCTAACAAAAACGTGAACAAGAACGTCCACAGACAACAAAGTTGTCATACAGCTTGAACGGGGTTAACCTTCGATGATTTAGCTAGCTAAATAGTTTGATTATTTTCTAGCTAGATAGTTAGTCTGGGTTAGGGTTAGGGTTAGGGTTAGCTAAATCGTTAGCTAAATCGTTAGTTACTCAACTACGTTTTTCTCACCTTTTTTATTTTGAGGACGTTTAGCCGGACCTGCCCTAATAGAAAAACAAGGAAGCTGAGTGAGAATGTTCACAGTGTTCTATCACAGATGTCAGGATCCTTAACAGCTTCTTGTACGTGAATTTGGCTCATATTACATCCAGTGTGTGTGCATGTGAAGAGATGTTTCAGTCTCCTATAGATTGCCCAGTATAAGCCCACAGGAATATCCACTCAGAATAATTTTACTTACACACACACACACACACACACACACACACACACACAAAAATCATGTCCGTGGAGTTTCTTTCCTATCTAAGGCCAAAGACTTTAAAGTTTCATCACTTGCAGTCACCATAAGTCACCCTGGAACCGAGTCTGCCTTATCTCCTCGAGATGTTCGCTGCAGCTCAGAGGGTAAAAGTGTGTGTGTGGTGTTGAGTCATATGAGGATAGCAATCTGTCACTGAAAGTCTCTGCTGTGAGACGGCGACGCCGAACGATGCACGCTCCCTGGTGGAGATGCGCTGGATTCAGACGTCAGATATTGTGGAGTCGGGGCTTAAACAGATCATCTCACAGCCTGGAGTATTTCCCTGTAGGTAGAAAAACTTGTAAGCATGTCTTTGTTCTGAAATCTCAGAGAACTTCTAGTGTTCAGATCCTTCCGAGTCTTTTATATGTGTATTATAGATGGCTGGAAGAGTCTAGATGAAGCTAGTAGACTTTCAATGCATTATAGCTCTGAAAAATTTAATTAAACTACGACTTGTACTGGAAAGAACATCTCAGACCTCTTCCACTGAATCCTCTGTTCTGATTGGTCAGAAGGTGTTTACTCTGATATTGTTTCTATAGTAACAGCTCACTCACAGGGACTCGTACACCAAGGACTTTCGGGGTACAAAGACGTGTGGAATCCTTGATACGGTCAATTTTCCTGTAACCTGTACACCAAGACGTTTATTACTTAACATTTATGGAAGGAGTCTCCAGCGTTAGTGCTTTGTAACCGTTTGCGACTTGTTTCATGGACGTTCGACGCCATTACAGATAACGATAAATGGATAAATTGTTGTTGAATTGCTGCGGTAATGATAAGAGGATTAATCAGGGACTAGCTCTGCTTCACGCTGATACATTTCCTCTAATTGCGCTACATGTTATTTTCCAGATTCTTTGACGTACGAAGTGCTACATGCTCGTGAGAGAAAGTTTCGTTTGGTTTTAGTATTTCTGGATTTCTCTCCCTGCTGTAAAGCCTAAAGAGCCGGCTTTGCAGCGTACAGGAGCAGCTCACTACACGTTCGGGAGATATTCAGCCCTTACTGACCTGGAAATGTGTTTTAAAAGAAAAAATACAGGCTTCTCTTTCCTTTCAGTCAATATGATATTAAAGATATAAATCTCCCATCACTGTTCATGTTACAACTAGCTTCAGTGCTAAACGCTAACGGCGGAGATTAAATTCTCATGCTTGTGTCTGAGCAGAGACGAGCGTGGCCGAACGACCAGCGGTTATGATTCCAGCCGAGCGCCAGTGACGAGGCACAGCCTGGAAGTTGATGGCTTTTCTTTAACAGCATGTAATTCATTATTCTTTATTTACCAGACTGACCGAGATTCTTTCATTTTAATGCTATGGAACATTCACGAGGCAGGTTACTTCCTGTTCATAATGTAAACAGTTTCTTTATGTTACTCCATTTTACCACAACACCGGCGTTCTGTTCCTCTGGCAAAATGAATCCAGACTTAAACAAATGATTTAATCACGTCACAAATCTGATCCAAAGTGAGACGTGTGTTCATAACCTGAGGGGGTTTTTACACCTGGTCACTTCATGCGTTTTCTGTGATCCGATCGTCAAAAGACCAGGTCTAAATGCCTCCAAAACGTTTTTGAGACGGATATAAATCCGAGGGGTCACGGTGTCTTAGTGGTTAGCACGTTCACCTCACACCTCCAGGGTTGGGGGTTCGATTCCCGCCTCCACCTTGTGTGTGTGGAGTTTGCATGTTCTCCCCGTGCATCGGGGGTTTCCTACGGGTACTCCGGTTTCCTCCCCCGGTCCAAAGACATGCATGGTAGGTTGATTGGCATCTCTGGAAAATTGTCCGTAGTGAGCGAATGAGAGTGTGTGTGTGCCCTGCGATGGGTTGGCACTCCGTCCAGGGTGTATCCTGCCTTGATGCCCGATGACGCCTGAGATAGGCACAGGCTCCCCGTGACCCGAGGTAGTTCGGATAAGCGGTAGAAGATGAATGAATGAATGAATGAATGAATGAATATAAATCCGATCGCTCAAACCCCTTCAGGAGGTGGGACGCATTTCAGATGAAACTGGACAGGTGTAAATGAATGTGGTTGTTCAAGCCACATACGTCAGCGCTATACTCCTCCCAAACGGAAGTATGTCACTCGCAGGTGACTCACGAGTCGTGCATCGTGCCAGAAACAAATAAATGTAAATGCTGTTTTTTGTAGCATAACCATTGTAACGAGTTTTTTCGTCTTCTTTTTGATTTCATTCTGAAAACCACATACACTAAAGCGTGTTCCACTTCAATTACCCCAGAAATGAGGTAAAATATATTTGCATTTTGGGCGGGAGTAGAAAGATCGGATCGATATCCGATTCGGCGAGACGCATTTACGTGGCCTAATGGAACGGTTTCGGATCAGAGAAAACACATGAAGTGACCAGGTGTAAAAAAGCCCTAAGATTTATGTTTAACCACTAAAAATCTGTCTGAGCTGCTTTTTAGATGAAGAAGAACTCGGAGCATCTCAGAGAGCAGAAATGGGTTTGATGTCACAATTTACTCTGAAGATACAAACATCTGTGTGGAAAAAAATCTAACCTGGATCTTTTCTATGAAAATATCGTTTGTAGTATTGTAGAGAAAATCAGAAATAGTGATGAATCGCTACATAACCTTAAAGTCCTGAGTGTCTACTTTCATAAGAGCTTCATATTAACACCAGTGTGGAGTGAGACACGAGGAAGACGTTCAGTCATCGACACGGACACGAGAGAGACAGAGTAAATGTCACGTTGCACAACATGTAAACTCCTCTGTCTTGACACTGGAGTTGACACTGGAGTCTCCTTCCACATACGTTCTTGCACTTTCACATTTGTATTTTTTTTATATATATTTTATATGTATTATTTAACCTCTATAAATTGCAGAGAGGGGGGTCACGGTGGCTTAGTGGTTAGCACGTTCACCTCACACCTCCAGGGTTGGGGGTTCGATTCCCGCCTCCACCTTGTGTGTGTGGAGTTTGCATGTTCTCCCCGTGCCTCGGGGGTTTCCTCCGGGTACTCCGGTTTCCTCCCCCGGTCCAAAGACATGCATGGTAGGTTGATTGGCATCTCTGGAAAATTGTCTGTAGTGTGTGATTGTGTGTGTGTGTGCCCTGCGATGGGTTGGCACTCCTTCCAGGGTGTATCCTGCCTATCCCGATGACACCTGAGATAGGCACAGGCTCCCCGTGACCCGAGGTAGTTCGGATATGCGGTAGAAAACGAGTGAGTGAGTGAAATTGCGGAGAGATTTTTAAATCGTATGTCACATTTTTTTTCAGAAGCCATACAACAAGGTGTCTTCAGTCTCTTCTTACTCCGAATAGAAATCTTTTAACAATTCAAACCTCAGATGTCAACCTGATTCATTCGACGTATCCGCCGCCGACGCCGCGGTTTTGTTCTTTAAAGCCCAGCTTCTTGACGGGGGGAACAAAAGGAAAAAATACCCCCGCAAACTGACAGGCAATCTCTTAGATTAGTAAAGAAATGCAGCTGTTGTTATGGTTACAGTTATAAATAGAGCACAGGGTGACAGAGGAGCAAAGGATGAAACAGGAAACTGGAATAAATCTTTCTGTTTAGTGCAAATTCCCTCGGCACTTCCTCCAGATTTCCTTCACTTCTGGATCGTTGCGTGTTAACGATCAACTTGAGTTTTTTTTTATTTCAGACTCCGCCTCCTTCACTGTTTTTTTTCTTAGACTCCGTCTTTTACACTGTTTTTTCTCTGACTCCTCCCCCTCCAGTGCTGTTTTCTCATACTACACCTCCTCCACTGCTTGTTTTTTCTCTGACTCCGCCCTCTCTAGTACTGTTTCTCAGAATCCGCCTCCTCCACTGATTTTTGTTTTCTCTGACTCCGCCCTCTCTAGTACTGTTTCTCAGACTCCGCCTCCTCCACTGCTTGTTTTTTCTCTGACTCCGCCCTCTTTAGTACTGTTTCTCAGACTCCGCCTTCTCCACGCCTTGTTTTTTCTCTGACTCCGCCCTCTCCAGTACTGTTTCTCAGACTCCGCCTTCTTCACTGCTTGTTTTTTCTCTGACTCCGCCCTCTCTACAGTAGTACTGTTTCTCAGACCTTTCCCCTTCACTGTTTTTTCTGACTTCGCCTCTCCTCCACCTCTTTTTTCTATGACTCCGCCCCTTACTGTTTTTTTCTTAGACCTTACCTCCTACACTGCTTGTTTTTTCTCTGACCCCGCCCCCTCTAGTAATATGTCTCAGACTCCGCCCCTCCACTGCTAGAAAGCTGCTAGAATGTGAGTGCTGAGTGATCTCCTTATTACACATTAAATTCATTTATAAAATTTT
The DNA here is from genome assembly GCF_030014155.1 of Tachysurus vachellii. Taxonomy (NCBI): domain Eukaryota; kingdom Metazoa; phylum Chordata; class Actinopteri; order Siluriformes; family Bagridae; genus Tachysurus; species Tachysurus vachellii. The sequence goes on from NC_083468.1 coordinate 26,461,394, forward strand.
AGATATTGCTAAAATTCTACATTTTATAAAACACTCAGTATCCATGACCACAAGTGTTTTAGTCATTAATTAAAGAATGACATGCCTTTTTTTTACGTGCCTCCTCTTCCTCCTCCTCTACCTCATCTTCCTCAGAGGACGTTCAGTTAAACACTATAAAGCTGGTGTGTATCTCAGCACGTGTCCTGACAGAGGAGAGTGTGTTCCAGTAGAATCTCCCAGGACACGATCAAGTTTCAGTTCTGCTCTGAGAAACACTCGTCATTTACAGACACTTTCTCTCTCTCACAGCTTCTACACTCTCATGTGTGTTACAGCTCAGCTTCCTGCTGAGACCTGAGATGTCACAAGACGTCCTCTTCATCTTTTCTCCTGTCTTCATCTCTTCTCCTCTCTTCATCTCTTCTCCTCTCTTTATCTCTTCTCCTCACTTCTCCTCTCTTCATTTCTTCTCCTCTCTTCATCTCTCTTCATCTCTTCTCCTCTCTTCATCTCTTCTCCTCTCTTCATCTCTTCTCCTCTCTTTATCTCTACTCCTCTCTTCTCCTCTCTTCATTTCTTCTCCTCTCTTCATCTCTCTTCATCTCTTCTACTCTCTTCTCCTCTCTTCATCTCTTCTCCTCTCTTCTCCTCTCTTCATCTCTTCTCCTCTCTTTATCTCTTCTAATCTCTTCTAATCTCTTCTCCTCTCTTAATTTCTTCTCCTCTCTTCATTTCTCTTTATCTCTTCTCCTTTCTTTATCTCTCTTCATCTCTTCTTGTGCTGATTTTTCAGTACAGAGTCTGGATTTACTGATTCCAGGTTGTCTGAGTTCATTATCTGTCCTTATTTTAATTCAGTTCACTGTTATTATTATTATTATTATTATTATTATTATACACACATTACAGAAATCCCAATGGTGATTTAGACCGATGTTGACATTTTTCTCATGCGGTCAGAAACCTGACGCCTTACCGTTTAGACCAGACACAACAGTGACAGTAAGATGAAGAAGCTCAGCCAGACGGTCAGAGGAAGAAAGCTGGACAGGAGCCAGACTCATCTTCTGCTCTGTGATTCCAGATACCTTACACACAGCTGTTAGTTTTATGTTAAAAATGTTGTCGAGTTTAAACAGTCGTGAGCTGCACGACTTATGGCACGCAGAGTCACAAGGTATCACACTTTAAATAAGCTTTCAAGACTTCTCCTGCTCTCGAAATGTCTCCTGTACCTTAATCATTACTTTGTTATATATATATATATATATATATAAAAATAATGAGATCCCTAGCGCTACATTTAATGATCCAGACACACGCTGGAACAGAAATAGAAGCTCGAACAGCATCTAAGATTATTATCCCCTGTCTGATACGTGCTAACTAGAAAACCTGCTAATCTATGCATGAACCCTGCCTACTTTGCCTCCTTGTTGTGGTGGGAGACAAAAGAAAAGAAGGATTTTTACGAGGAGCGACGTTGCTGCAGACCGAAGTCGATGTTATCACAAATAGAAGCACGGTGTTGGCAGCGTTCTGGTTCTTCACGACGATGACGTTCATTTACGATGCTGTGATTTAAAGCTCTGAACACGGAGTGAGGAAACCGATGCATGCCGAGTTTGAGCGTTTGGCTTGTGATATTCCGAACCTGTGATTAGACTCTGATACAGTATCTGATCTGCTAGATGTTTTTTTTTTTGATCATGTGCCTTTTATCAGACAGGAAGTAACAATTCAAGTTTTCGGACTGATCTCATGAGTTACAGTTGTATTGAATGATTAATGCTTGCATTTCATCAAATTATTAATACAGAGACTTGAATAAATATTTGCCCCCCCCCTTTTTTTTTTTTTACTTTTATCTGCCAAATGGACTAAAACGGCTAGAACCAGCCACATAAACTCACCTTCCAAGCTTTATTCTGTCTTAAAGGTGGGGTCTCCGTTGTTTGAAAGCCAATGTTGATATTTGAAATCACTAAAACAAACACGCCCCAACCCAAATGGGTCCCACCCATGTACTGATAGCTCCGCCCACACATACATACGTAACCCAGGCAAGTAACAGAAAGAAATGTGTCTTTATCGTAGCTGAAGGGAAGAACAATACGATTGTAGATAAACAAACAAGCAAAAATGACACACAAGCATAATCATGTAAAGGACAAAGGCATATATTAGAGGTGTTATTTGTGTAGTAACAGTGTTTAGCTCAGGAGTTATTGACTCAGGAAACTCCAATCTGTGAATATGTGACCAACTTCCTGCTCCTTCAGTTCTCTCCAGCGCTGGAAAGCTGATCCTATATTAACACGTCCTACTTCTTACCTTATCGTAAGTCTTTCTTCTCTTTCTTTCTTTGTTTTTATCCTCCATGTCAATGTTAAAACCGCTTCCTGCTAATGTCACACATGCGCACTGAACACTCTCTCCGCCCATACTGACAAGACACGCCCCTTTCTGCTCATTGGCTACACGTTAGTTTTGATTTTTGTTTATTATTCGGTCCGACTCAGTTTTTTGAAGCATTTCTCAAAAATCGGAGACCCTGCCTTTAATGTCGCTATACACAATTAATAAGAGGCTGTTTATGTAGTAGTTACAACTGAAAGTTGTAAATTAAACCCAAGGATTGAAGTCATTAGCAAGAATTTTCAAGCTAGCAAGAAGCCTTGTGTTCATTAACCAGCTTCTATTTCCACATCTATATCTCAGGGACTAGCTGCACTTTGAGACTCTGTCTCATCACTAACGCTGCTTTACCCTTTTCATCCGTACGTCCGGACGCCGACTGACTGGTCTTCTTCCTCCATTGTGGATGGAGCTGGTGCTAAATTTAGCTTTCTAAAGCATTCTTCTGTAACACAAACCTCAGAATCTCAGACTCTGCAGCTCCACGTCTCACCACAGGGTTATGAATCCACCACAGGAAGTGATGTTAAACATTGGTCAGGGTTATGAATCATGAAGATGTCGCATCCTTTCCTGTTTCTCTCACTGCTCTTATCTGTGATGTAAGATCAGATAGAATTCTGAATCCAACAGTCAGCTGTTTAGGTATCTGTGCTTCCTGGTTGTGTTGTTTGCCCTCTCAGGACGACCCAATCCTCTTGTTAAAGCGTCGTCCTTCTCTCAATAACATCTCATCGCACATTTCCAGCTAATTCTAATAAGGACTGAGTTCCAGAAGCTGGTGATGAAAACCTGGGCTCCCGCAGAGTCATTCATTAAGACGATAACTCGGACTGTTTATTTTCCTCGGAGGACATGAGGGAGAGGAATATTGGAAGGGTGTCAGGAGTCAAAGTGGAAGGAGAGAGGGAGAGAAAGTGAGGACAGAGTAACAGAAGGAAAATGATACAGTGCAGAATTAGCTAACGCATAACTGCTGACACTGATCATTCTCTTCTCTTCTGTTCTCTTCTCTTCTCTGTTCTGCTCTTCTTTTCTCTTCTCTTCTCTTCTCTTCTCTGCTCTTCTCTTCTCTTCTCTGTTCTGCTTTTCTTTTCTCTGCTCTTCTCTGCTTTTCTCTGCTCTTCTCTGCTCTGCTCTTCTCTTCTCTGCTTTTATCTTCTCTGCTTTTATCTTCTCTGCTCTTCTCTGCTCTGCTCTTCTTTTCTCTGCTCTTCTCTTCTCTGCTCTTCTCTGCTCTTCTCTGCTCTTCTCTTCTCTGCTCTTCTCTTCTCTGCTCTTCTCTTCTCTGCTCTGCTCTTCTCTGCTCTTCTCTGCTCTTCTCTGCTCTGCTCTTCTCTGCTCTTCTCTTCTCTGCTCTTCTCTGCTCTTCTCTGCTCTTCTCTTCTCTGCTCTTCTCTTCTCTGCTCTTCTCTTCTCTGCTCTTCTCTGCTCTTCTCTTCTCTGCTCTGCTCTTCTCTTCTCTGCTCTTCTCTGCTCTTCTCTGCTCTTCTCTGCTCTTCTCTTCTCTGCTCTTCTCTGCTCTTCTCTGCTCTGCTCTTCTCTGCTCTTCTCTTCTCTGCTCTGCTCTGCTCTGAAGGCTTGTGTGGGTTTGTGTTCTACAAGAGCATTAGTGAGATCAGACTCCAGTTCCAGTTCATCCCAAAGGTGTTCAGTGGGGTTGAGTCAGAGTCAGGGCTCAGTGCAGGACACTTCAGTTCTTCCACTCTAACCTTCACCTCCACACCATGTCTTCATGGAGCTGCTTTATAGTGTATCTGGCTTGGCTGGTATGTCGTTCATGGGATGTTAAATTTTTTACCCGAGGAAGAATGGCGGAAAAAAAACATTTTATTATGAAAAGGAAACAGAAATCTAATCTAATTGTTCTGAAAACGTTTGTAATATTTCCACTGAAAGAAAAAAAGAATTGAACCGGTATCTATTTTACTCTATAATTTGGATGGCGACTCCAAGCGAGTGAGTAAACACCGTGTCTAACAAAACAAACCATGACACATGATCGAGCCTTATATTAAATATTGACATCACACCTAAACCGCATCGTGAGTCTATTAACCAATCGCCATCTGACGTCGGGATTGTTTGTCATTCGGAATTCATCAGTTTAAAATCCTCAATATCCTCGTCAATGGGATTCGGCGGACGGACGAGCGGAGGGAATAAGAGCAGATGAAATACGAAAGCCTAATGAACAGCTGCTTCATGTTCTGGTGAGAGGAAATGTGGTTTTAACCTGCTGAACGGTTGGACTGTGATTGGATGAGTGCTTACCGGAATTCAAGGCTCTGTCCTGTTCTTCCTCCACACCATCTGCCAGACACATTCGAGTTGTTATTAAGCACATGTCAGTCATGCAGGGGTAATAAAGCAAACTGGCTTTCTGTCCTTCTTTAGGGTTTTGTTTCTCCGTGATGGAGAATGGAGAAGGAACGAGATGGTTTTCAGATGAAGATCAGAGTCTGATATCTCTCGAGTCACTTTGTGTTAAATTAATGAGCGTAAAGTGGAGTAGTCATGTAAATATACTGTATATAGAACATTCTGACAATGTTCTTTATTAAACGGCAGCGCACATTTAAACTTTAAAAAAAATAAAATAGCATCTGTACCATGCAAAGTAGGAGGAACTATTCGGGTACGAACCCTGATGAGGATGAGGATTTGTGTATGGAGAAGGTTTCTTCCTCATACCGTCTCGGGAGGTTTTCCTCGTCGCCGCTGCCTCGGGTTTGTTTGTCGGGGACAACAATATATTTCATTTGAAACGTTTTCATTTCTAAATTTTTAGGTTTCTGTAAAGCTGCTTCAAGACAATGTTCATTGTTAAAAGCAATTAAATGAGAAAAACATTTCCATATAGACGGGGCACGGTGGCTTAGTGGTTAGCACATTCGCCTCACACCTCCAGGGTTGGGGGTTCGATTCCCGCCTCCACCTTGTGTGTGTGGAGTTTGCATGTTCTCCCCGTGCCTCGGGGGTTTCCACCGGGTACTCCGGTTTCCTCCCCCGGTCCAAAGACGTGCATGGTAGGTTGATTGGCATCTCTGGAAAAATTGTCCGTAGTGTGTGATTGCATGAGTGAATGAGAGAGTGTGTGTGCCATGCAATGGGTTGGCACTCCGTCCAGGGTGTATCCTGCCTTGATGCCCGATGACGCCTGAGATGACGCCGCACAGGCTCCCCGTGACCCGAGGTAGTTCAGATAAGCGGTAGAAGATGAATGAATGAATTTCCATAAAGTTTAATACCTGCGATTCCTTCAGCTAAAGTAACGTGGACCGTTTTTCTTTATGATTATGTTCAACGTAACTTGGCCTTGTCTTAGTTTCAGGACGCAGGACCCTCTGAACATCAGAAACTGGGCAGTAGTAGAGTTGGAGCTCTGCAGGGGGCTTTAACCGTGACACATGAAGGCGAGTTCAGCTGATTGTGTTTATATTTCAGAAGGCAGGTTGCCAACACAGTGTGTAGCAATAGCAGTGTAACAGCAAAGCACTGCTTTATATAGATACACACACACATATATATCTCCTTGCTCCTTGTCTCTAGACAATTCAGGACCGTCCATTTGACTTTATTTATGCTGTGAATGCAAGGTTGCATTTCTCTCTCTGGATCTTGCGTGCTCACTGCCCCCACACCTGCTCCGGTGGGACATTAATCAGGAAGGATGAATAAGATGGCAGGGCAAGTGTGTGACAGTGTGTGTGTGTGTGTGTGAGAGAGAGAGAGAGAGAGAGAGAGAGATAGAGAGACATTGCAGGATATTTCCACCAGATTCCTACAGTAGAAGTCTTTATCTTGTTTTCTGGCCCAGTTCTGTGTCCTGCTGCTTCTCTCGTTCTCTTTTCATTTTTTTAACATTAATAAAGAGTTTCACATCCTGGGATTAGATTCTGCAGTGGATTGGCACCGACTGGCATTGTTACACCGATACACGCTAACGCCGATGCCGAGTCAGATCTGAGAGCTACGGCGTGGGTGGATGAAAGACTTTTCAAGGAGAAGCCTCGCTGCAGTGCGGTTAGCTTCAGCCTACATGAAATAGCTCAGCTCTGTCTATGGGGAGTTTCTTTCTTTTTTTTTCCCTCCATTCATTAGTATTTACGTACACGATGGTTCTAAATATCGTGGCCTGCATGTCTTTGTGCTTTACACTAACCGTGTTTGACCTCTGGTATTTCCACACTCCGTCGTGGAGACGTTTGTTTGTGTCCTGAAGTTGTTTAGGAAGTAAAGTCTCCCAAAACTCGTAAGCTTTTGCACCAGCTCTGAGGTCCAGGCTCTCTCGATGCCAAGTACCATCAAGACACAGTACTAATGAGCCCCAAATATCGTCAGGTATTAAAGGACAAACCCTGAAGTTCTGTACGCTAATCTCCGAACACAAAACGTCTGATGCTTATTGTACGATTTTTCGGGTCAAGAAATATTGCTAGTTTGTAAAAACCTTTACATCGTACGCTTCTCTCCTGTGTTTGTAGATGGAGACACGCTAATCTCACAAACACAACGCTTCAAATTGTCATCGAGTTGTTTGAAAGCCAATGTTGACATTTGAAATCACCAAAACAAACACGCCCCTAACCCAAATGGGTCCCACCCCTGTATCGATAGCTCCGCCCACACGTACATACGTAACCCAGGCAACTAATGGAAAGAAACGTGTCTTTATCATAGCTGAAGGGAACAACAATACGATTGCAGATAAACAAACAAGCAAAAATGACACACAAGCATAATCATGTAAAGGACAAGACATATATTAGTTCTGTGTAACAAAGCAAAACCAACGTTACTCACCTATCGAGAAGGAAAAAAGCGCCTCGGCGTCTTAAGTAAAGTTGGTCACATATTCACAGATTGGAGTTTCCCGAGTCAATAACTCCTGAGCTAAACGCTGTTACTACACAAAACACGGTTGTAGCTGCGTCTCTACATTACTACGATAGAAAAGAGGTGTTATTTGTGTAGTAACAGCGTTTAGCTCAGGAGTTATTGACTCAGGAAACTCCAATCTGTGAATATGTGACCAACTTCCTGCTCCTTCAGTTCTCTCCAGCGCTGGAAAGCTGATCCTATATTAACACGTCCTACTTCTTACCTTATCGTAAGTCTTTCTTCTCTTTCTTTCTTTGTTTTTATCCTCCATGTCGATGTTAAAACCGCTTTCTGCTAATGTCACACATGCGCACTGAACACTCTCTCCGCCCATACTGACAAGCCCCGCCCCTTTCTGCTCATTGGCTACACATTTATTTTGAATTTTCTTTTTGATTTTTTTATCATTTGGCCCGACTCAGTTTTCTGAAGCATTTCTCAAAAATCGGAGACCCTGCATTTATTGCGAAATTCTGTACAGATTAT
>NC_083468.1:26474163-26589163 GCF_030014155.1 Tachysurus vachellii
GTGTGTCTGTTTGTGTGTCTGTATGTCTGTGTGTCTGTTTGTGTGTCTGTATGTCTGTGTGTGTTTGTGTGTCTGTGTGTTTGTGTGTCTGTATGTGTGTGTGTCTGTGTCTGTATGTGTGTGTGTCTGTGTCTGTATGTGTGTGTGTCTGTGTCTGTATGTGTTTGTGTGTCTGTATGTGTTTGTGTGTCTGTGTGTCTGTATGTGTTTGTGAGTCTGTGTGTCTGTATGTGTTTGTGTGTCTGTGTGTCTGTATGTGTTTGTGTGTCTGTGTTTGTGTGTCTGTGTGTCTGTGAGTGTTTGTGTGTCTGTGTGTCTGTATGTGTTTGTGTGTCTGTGTGTCTGTATGTGTTTGTGTGTCTGTGTGTCTGTATGTGTTTGTGAGTCTGTGTGTCTGTATGTGTTTGTGTGTCTGTGTGTCTGTATGTGTTTGTGTGTCTGTGTGTCTGTGTGTGCTTGTGTGTCTGTATGTGTTTGTGAGTCTGTGTGTTTGTGTGTCTGTGTGTCTGTATGTGTTTGTGAGTCTGTGTGTCTGTATGTGTTTGTGAGTCTGTGTGTCTGTATGTGTTTGTGTGTCTGTGTCTGTATGTGTTTGTGTGTCTGTGTCTGTATGTGTTTGTGAGTCTGTGTGTCTGTATGTGTGTCTGTGTCTGTATGTGTTTGTGTGTCTGTATGTGTTTGTGTGTCTGTGTGTCTGTGTGTGCTTGTGTGTCTGTATGTGTTTGTGAGTCTGTGTGTGTTTGTGTGTCTGTGTGTCTGTCTGTGTGTCTGTATGTGTTTGTGAGTCTATGTGTCTGTATGTGTTTGTGAGTCTGTGTGTCTGTATGTGTCTGTGTCTGTGTCTGTAAGTGTTTGTGTGTCTGTGTCTGTATGTGTTTGTGAGTCTGTGTGTCTGTATGTGTGTCTGTGTCTGTATGTGTTTGTGTGTCTGTGTGTCTGTATGTGTTTGTGTGTCTGTGTGTCTGTATGTGTTTGTGTGTCTGTGTGTCTGTTTGTGTGTCTGTGTATGTGTTTGTGTGTCTGTATGTGTTTGTGTGTCTGTGTGTCTGTATGTGTTTGTGTGTCTGTATGTGTTTGTGTGTCTGTATGTGTTTGTGTGTTTGTGTGACACATCCTGTATTTCGTCCTTTCTTCCTGAGACATTACAGGTTCATTACTATTAAATCCTTAAAGCCAGGATTTATTTTTCATTTTGTGCTCTGTGTGTGTGTCTGTGTGTGTGTGTGTGTGTGTGTGTGTCTGTGTGTTTATCTGTGTGTCTGTGTGTGTGTTTGTGTCTCTGTGTGTGTTTATTTATTTGTTTCTCCACAGCGGCACCAACTCCTCCATCCTGCACTACGGTCACGCCGGAGCTCCTAATGACAAAACCATTGAAGATGGAGACATGTGGTGAGTGAAAATGACAAAGAAGCTCTGAGGATTGTTGGTTTTTTGTTTGTTTTCCATGTTCATGAAGGACCAGGCAAAAACATTGAGACTTGGGGATTGGGGTCTGTAGAAACCAAATACACAAACACTACTATATTTGTTTTATGTGTGTGTGTGTGTGTGTGTGTGTGTTTGCGTGTGTGTGTGTGTGTGTGTGTGTGTGTGTGTGTGTGTGTGTGTGTGTGTGTGTGTGTGTGTGTGTGCGTGTGTGTGATGAAGTAACCAACTTATGTTCTTTGCCATGCATATTAAATCTAAAAAAGGACAACGTGTGAGACACACACACACACACACACACACACACACACACACACACACACACACATATATTGTATATTGCAGTCCCACAGCCTACAGTCACGTGCAGTGGTTCAGGTTCTGTATTTTGCAGTACAACAGCTCCCCCTGGTGGATAAAGCATGCAGTAAAATTAAATTTCTGTCTCTTCACGCAGCTGAAAATCTCCAAATAAAATTTCTATAAAATAGAAACGCCGCTCACACGTTTGTGCTCTTGTTGTGTTACTTCCAGTTTTGTGAGGATTCTGTGGTTTGTGTCGTTAACGTCATGTTTCTGAGACCCTGCATGAGACAAAATGTCTGTCATCTGGAATATTTTAATATTAATGTCCATTTCCTCAATTTCCAGAAATGTTTTAATTAATTTACATATTAGAACCCTTTTGGCTCTTATATATTTTATGATGCAATAACACCTGATTTTTTTTTTTATTGGTTGATTTATAATGAGATTCTTTTATTTAATTATTTATTTACTGTCATTTCCCACTTATACATTGTTGTATTTTTTCGGCTCTCAGTGTGGTCTGAACCTCAAATTCTCGTGCTGTAAGTCTTCTAGTGCTCTCTAACACCTGACCTTCTGTTTCTCTCAGTCTGTTCGATATGGGTGGAGAATATTACTGCTACTCCTCCGACATCACCTGCTCCTTCCCAGCCAATGGCAAGTTTACTCCTGACCAGAAAGCTGTTTATGAAGCTGTTCTGAAGTCCTCCCGCACCGTCATGGCCGCCATGAAGCCAGGTGTGTGTGTACGCTGAGAACGCTGAGTGAACAATTCAGGTTCACTTACACATTTTGTCAGTAGTTTTTATTGCTCTAGTTTGCCCCCTAGTGGAATAACAGAAGTTTTTTTTTTTTTGGCTCTGCAGGTGTGAAATGGACCGACATGCACCGCCTGGCTGACAGGGTTCACCTGGAGGAGCTGGTGAAGATCGGCATCCTGCACGGGAACGTGGACGACATGCTGAAGGTCCACCTGGGTTCTGTGTTCATGCCACACGGACTGGGCCATCTGCTGGGCATCGACGTGCACGATGTTGGAGGATATCCGGAGGTCAGTGCCGAGCAGAGAGAGAGAAAGAAACAGGAATCTTCCTGAACGATGATAAATCTTTTGCATTTAGCTGGCATTAGGAATTTAACTTGGAATATTGTACTTGTTTGTGTTTATTTGGCTCGGCCTCTCGTTCAGGGAGTGGAGCGTGTTGACGAGCCGGGCCTCAGGAGCCTGCGTATGGGCCGTGTGGTTCAGGAGCGCATGGTGCTCACCGTCGAGCCCGGCATCTACTTCATCCACCACCTGATGGATCAGGCCCTGGCCTCGCCACAGCAGTGCGCCTTCATCAACGCCGACGTGCTCGCTCGCTTCCGCAACTTCGGAGGGGTGAGAAACCTGTGAATCTTACTGTTACTATAGAAACCATAACGTGTCATACAATCTGCATCTGAGCGGTCCGAATGTCTGCGTGTGCTGGCAGGTTCGTATCGAGGACAACATCGCGGTGACGGCGGACGGCGTGGAGCTGCTCACCTGCGTCCCGCGCACCGTCCAGGAGATCGAAGACTGCATGGCAGACAGGAGCGAGAAATCCTTCAGCAGCCTGAAAGATTAAAGCGTCATTACAATCTTCTGCAGAAATATTCACAGTGCAGATTATTTACTCTGTTTGATTCTCTAAAAGCAATGCATGTGTCCAGCTCTGGGTTTTTAAACAGATAAATCAGTCATTAACATTCAATAAAGTGCCAAAAGTTTCCTTTTCTGTCGTCATTTTATAGTCAGAATCTTTTATAAATTTACCAGAGCAACTTACTTTGTACAATTTGTCCGTACGAAGACGATTCACCGATGATGAAGTTTAAACCAGTTTATATCCTTAAAATATCACATGTACCTTCCTCAGAAGTGACAGTTACTAATCAGTGTTGTACTGCATGTCTAACCTCAGTTATTGCATGAAATAAATAAAGAATTTTTTAGCATCTTCAGAGGGGTCTGTCATATTGTAGATCAGGGGTCACCAACACGTTGCCCGCGGGCACCAGGTCGCCCCCAAGGACCACATAAGTCGCCCGCAGGCCTGTTCTAAAAATAGCACAACTCACTAGTGAGCTGCGTCTACAATTCAATTTTTATTCTGTTGCTATTTTTTTTCACAAATGTCAGTATTGTGCGCATGACAAAACCATTAGTGGAGCGGGAGCGGAGCGCAGATGGACGCTGTAGGCAGTTTCTTACCCCAGAAACATGGCAGAGAAAAGAAAGAAAACATATCACTTTAACAACGAATGGGAAGAGGAGTTCTTTTTTACAACTGTGAAAGAAACCTGCGTGTGTCTCATTTGCGGGGCGAGTGTGGCGACGTCAAAGCGGCACAATGTGGAAAGACACTTCACTACGTGTCATAAAAGCTACGATGCTAACTACCCACCGGGAAGCACACTAAGGGCAGAAAAAGCCCGTGAGCTAAAGGCAGCTTTGGGTAAGCAACAGTCTTTTTTCACAAGAACGGCGAAAAAGTCACAAAAAGCAACCGAAGCCTCGTTTAGAGCTACACATTTTCTCATCAAGAAGAAGAAGCCGTTTTCAGACGGAGAAATTGTTAAAGAAGCAATGATGATAATTGCTAACACTGTACTTAAAGACGAGAAAAATGGAACCGATCTAATCTCCACTCTCTCCAATGTCCAACTGGGGGCATCTACGATGACTTGACGAGTGTCAGCTATGTCTGGTAACTTGGCTGATCAGCTGGACCGAGATCTGGTGAAGTGCAAGTGGTTTAGCATTCAGTGCGACGAGTCCGTGGATGGCAGCAGTACAGCGCAGCTGTTGGTTTTTATCCGGATGGTGTTTGAAGATTTCTCCACAAGAGAAGAACTCCTGACACTACTGCCATTAAAGACAACTACGAGGGGAGTTGACATTTATAACACAGTGAAGGAGTTTTTCGTGCAGAAAAAGGTACCATTGGAAAAGCTGGTAGCGGTAACTACAGACGGGGCTCCTGCTATGATCGGCCGACAAGCAGGTTTCATCGCTCACTGTAAAGCTGACAAAGACTTCCCAAAATTTCTGCATTACCACTGCATCATTCACCAGCAGGCGTTATGTGCAAAAGTTATCGGCTTTGGGCACGTGATGACTCCCGTTGTGAAAATCATAAACAACATCCGCTCCAAAGCAAAACAGCACAGGATTTTCAAGGTGCTAATGGAGGAGATGTCAGCTGAATATGGTGACCTGCTGCTACACACAGAAATCCGATGGCTCAGCAGAGGACGAGTTTTACATCGTTTTTTGTCACTTTTGGGTGAAATCAAAGAGTTCATGCAGTCCAAAGGTGAAGACGTGTCACTGCTAGAGGACACAGAGTGGACACTTGACCTTGCATTTTTGACGGACATTACTGGGAAACTAAACCACTTCAACTGCGAGCTGCAAGGCAAAGGCAAGACTGTTGTTGACATGATAAGTGCTTTAAATGCATTTAAAGCCAAGATGAACATTTTCTCTGTGGATTTACAGAGAAAAAAAGTTCTGCACTTTCCCGCTGTGCAGTCGGTGCTGAAAGACAATGCTTCTGCAGCTGAGACATTTAAGAAAGTGGCAGAAAAGTACTGTGAAGTCATAAACAGACTTGGGCAAGAGTTTGAGAACAGGTTTTGTGACCTTGATCAACTTGAGCCATGTGTGTCATTCATTTCCAATCCTTTCATGAATGTGGACACAACACGCTTTGCTGAGCAACTAAGTACAACGTTCAGCATGGATGCTGGACAGGTGGAGAGCAAAATGACCTCCACCTCAAAGCCTACCAGGCTGCACCAAACTTTTGGTGCCTTGTTGACACAGAGAAGTACAGTGGTGTATGCACAGCAGCTATGAAGGTTGCCAGCATGTTTGGTTCAACCTATCTCTGTGAATCAGCGTTTTCTGACATGAACTTCATCAAGAACAAACACAGAACATGCCTCACTGATGCACATCTGAAAGACTCACTCACAGTTGCAGTATCAGGTTACACACCAGATTACAATACACTGGTGAACAGCATGCAATGTCAGATTTCCCACTAACTAAGAAACAGATACCAGATGTTGTCAGTGGCAACATGGCAGTGCCATGGCAAAGTTGAATTAAAATTTTGAAGAATTGTGTTCAATTTAAGTGTGTTGATGACATGTAGCAGTTAAAATTTTGTTAAAAATGACACAGATTTGGTCATTAATTCAAAATGTGACAAGATTTCTTTAAAAATATGTAAGTTGTTTTTTCTTTAACATTACATAATTGATACATTGTGCAGCATAATGAAAATGGGACATTTTTCCTATGGAATCTAAGTGATCATCTGAAAATTTAACAATTAATGAGATTATTAAAGTGCTGAATATTGATATATTTCCCACCTTGTTGTCATTGTTGATAATTATTGTGAGAAATCATTAACGTGATCAGTGTCTTCACATAGATGAGTATCATTAATCATTATTGATAATGTATAACTAAAGGCAAACTGAGCAAATGTGTAATTTCATTAGAGCCTATCAAACTGGTAGCCCTTCGTATGACTCAGTACCCATGAAGTAGCTCTCAGTTTCAAAAAGGTTGGTGACCCCTGTTGTAGATGATGAAGAACGTGATGTCTGTCATATTGTAGATGATGAAGAACGTGATGTCTGTCATATTGTAGATGATGAAGAACGTGATGTCTGTCATATTGTAGATGATGAAGAACGTGATGTCTGTCATATTGTAGATGATGAAGAACGTGATGTCTGTCATATTGTAGTTGATGAAGAACGTGATGTCTGTCATATTGTAGATGATGAAGAACGTGATGTCTGTCATATTGTAGATGATGAAGAACGTGATGTCTGTCATATTGTAGATGATGAAGAACGTGATGTCTGTCATATTGTAGATGATGAAGAACGTGAAATAAAATGAGAAAAAATGCTGAAAGGTAAGATGACGTGTGCGCCGTACAGAGTGTTACCTTGAGTCTCTAACCTGTGTTACTGAGCTGTAAAGGTGTCACCGTCACAGGGCTGTTTTATTCTCTTCTCTATCATTATCGCTGGATTCAACCTGCCACTCATATTTATAGTGCACGATAACTTCGGCTGCTTTGCATTAAATAAAATAAAAGTAAATCAGAAGAGAATCTGTGATTGTGATCGTAGTATTACACACACTTTCGTCTCTGCTTGATACTGTAAGCGTTTGGACTACAATACTTTTTACCTTAGATCGAAAGGAAAACCTCAATACCAGCCTTTACAGCAGCTGAATCATTTGATAACTCATTTGACAATTGAATCATATGAATCACTTATTATGAATCTTCCATTTTTACCATCACGTGAATATCATTACATAAGTTTTGTAGTTTCAGGTGGAAACAGAACCACACCTAATTCTTGTAAGAACATGTTTAAGCTCATGTATCGAAAGGAAAAATCCAATACCAGCCTTTACAGCAGCTGAATCATTTGATGACTCATTTGATGAATCACTTATTATGAATCTTCCATTTTTACCATCACGTGAATATCATTATATAAGTTTTGTAGTTTCAGGTGAAAACAGAACCACATCTGATTCTTGTAAGAACATGTTTAAGATCATGTGACACTGACGATCCATAAAGTTTCTTTTCTCCTCCCCCCACCTTGAAGTTCCATTAAATGTATAAAAGCCGACTGAGCTGCTTGGGAACAATAGCGGAAGAAGGAACATGGCAGAGAACCGAGTCAGGGACTGGAACCGGGTCAGAGACTGGACCAGGGTCAGGGACTGGACCAGGGTCAGGGACATGTACGGGGGAGATAATCAAGATGGAATGACTGAAACACAAAAAAAAGCACACAGAGACAAAACTCTTTATAATAATCCAGATATTTTATTCAGAATCTATCGACAGGGAAGTCTCCATGTGCTGCTCTTCATGCCAACTGACACTGTAGAGTGGAAGAAGGTGATTCAGGACAGGATTCAGGACAGAAGCAGAGCTGACCCTTCTGTTCAGCTAACGGAGAGACGTGCTATAAGGGGTCATTTACCAATCATAAACATGTCTGGTCCTGAGAATCACCTCGAATATATCTGTGACATTTTTGATCAGCTCTATAATCAGGTGCAGGAAAACATTCAGGACAGAGCAGCACCACAGAGGAACTATGCGGCTGAGATTGAGGAACTCAATGTGAGAATCAGGGAGCTGGAAGTGGAAATCACGATCCTTCAAAGACTATTGGTATGAATGTAAAACAGGATGTACTCAGCTTTACTGAGTTTCAGGTAAATGTTTCAACACTTATTTAAAATTAAGCAGCTAAAAGGTCGCGAGTTTGTTTTAAGTTGATTTTTAATGCACAGATGCAACAGAGAACTTATGCTGTGTGTGTGTGTGTGTGTGTGTGTGTGTGTGTGTGTGTGTGTGGGCGTGTGCGTGTGTGTGTTTGTGTGCGTGTATGTGTGCGCGTGTGCGTGTATGTGTGTGTGTGTGTGTGTGTGTGTGTGTGTGTGTGTGTGTGTGTGTGTGTGTTTGTGTGTGTATGTTTGTGTGTGTGTGTGTGCGTGTATGTGTGTGTGGGGCAACCGGTTCCCTTTTATTTAATGTTGGTTGGGATGAATTCTGAAGTGTAGAGAGAATTACTGTATCTGCTCAAATTCAACCATCATCAGGAACAAACTCAGCATCATCACACAGTCACTGTTTTTTAAACAATTATAATGATTTTAATTTATTATTATGTCATATTTTTGTCCCTTAAAAAAAAACCAACTGGCCGAAAAACTAATAAGTTGTGATTCCTACGCTGTTTGTCTGATTTGGATGGAAATACCTACAATTTAAAGCATTGTTTTACTTCACCACCAATATTCTGTGTTATAGCAGCACAAATATAGACAGCTCAAATATTCTGTCTGTTTATTTACAATGTACTGATTTTTTTATTCTTTTAAACTATTACAGGTGGAGGTTACAGCCCGGAGACTTCGTGCTTTCCTTTCATCACTGCACTGAAACTATTTTTTAAATATATTTACATAGTTGTATTATACAGGTGCATCTCAATATATTAGAATGTTGTGGAAAAGTTCATTTATTTCAGTAATGTAACTCAAATAGTGAAATTTGTGTATTATATAAATTTAGTACACACAGTCTGAAGTAGTTTAAGTCTTTGGTTCTTTTAACTGTGATGATTTTGTCTCACATTTAACAAAAACAAAACAATTCACTATCTGAAAAAAATAGTACAGTATATGGTGTCATGCCAATCAGCTAATCAACTCAAAACACCTGCAAAGGCCGATGGGGGGAGCAAAGCACCCGGCCAGGCTGATGGGGGGAGCAAAGTACCCGACCAGGCCAATAGGGGGGGAGCAAAGCACCCGACCAGGCCAATGGTGGAGCAAAGTACCCAGCCAGGCCGATGGGGGGGGGAGCAAAGCACCCGACCAGGCCAATGGCGGAGCAAAGTACCCAGCCAGGCCGATGGGGGGGGGAGCAAAACACCCGACCAGGCCAATGGCGGAGCAAAGTACCCAGCCAGGCCGATGGGGGGAGCAAAGTACATGGCGGCGCAGCTAGAGAGGGCTGACCGACGTCCA
Organism: Tachysurus vachellii; assembly: GCF_030014155.1. Lineage (NCBI taxonomy): Eukaryota > Metazoa > Chordata > Actinopteri > Siluriformes > Bagridae > Tachysurus > Tachysurus vachellii. The sequence goes on from NC_083468.1 coordinate 26,483,522, forward strand.
TAGCCGAGCATTAGGGGCAAAGTCCTCGAAGTAGCAACGGTTAAATAGACATGACGATGAACACATAGGGAACAGTTGTGCAGAGACGGGGAGGAGTAAACAAGGGCAGGTCCGACACGTGACACGGAACATAAACAGAAGCACATGGCCAACAGTCCGGGCTGAACCGTAACAGAGGGTAAGCCACAAACATTCATTGCCAAACAAGCTGTTTACAGTGTGCTGTATCTAAGCATGGTAACAGAAAGCTGAGTCTAAGGAAAAAAGTGTGGAAGAAAAAGTTGCACAACCAAGCGAGAGAACCGCAGCCTTGAGAGGCTTGTCAAGCAAAATCCATTCAGGAATTGGGGTGAACTTCACAAGTAATGGATTGAGGCTGGGGTCAAGGCATCAAGAGCCACCACACACAGACGTGTCAAGGAATTTGGCTACAGTTGTCATATTCCTCTTGTTCAGCCAGCAATGAGAGCAAGTTTTGTACTTCATTTGAAAACCAAGGTCCTAGAGTCTGGAAGAAGGGTGGAGAAGCTCATAGACCAAGTTGCTTGATGTCCAATGTTATGGTTCCACAGTCTGTGATGATTTGGGGTACAGTGTCATCTGCTGGTGTTGGTCCACTGTGTTTTTTAAAAACCAAAGTCACGGCACACGTTTACCAAAAATTTTTAAAGCACTTCATGCTTCCTTCTGCTGAGCAGCTTTTGAAAGATGCTGATTTCAGTTTCCAGCAGGATTTGGCACCTGCCCACACTGCCAACAGCACCAAAAGGTGGTTAAATGACCAGGTGTTGGTGTCCCAGCAAACTCACTAGACCTGAACCCCATAGAGAATCTATGGGCTATTGTCAAGAGGAAAATGTGAAACAAGAGACAAAATGCAGATGAGCTGAAGGCCACTGTCAAATTATCCTGGGCTTCCACACCACCTTAGCAGTGCCACAGACTGATTACCTCCATACCACACTGAACTGAGGCAGTAATTAAAGCAAAAGAAGCCTCTACCAAGTATTGAGTACATATAAAGTAAATGAACAAACTTTCCAAAATTTCACTAAATATGTTTTTTATTGGTCTTATGAAGTATTCAAATTTTTTGAGATATTTATATTTATATAATTTATATAATACACGAGTTTCACTTTTTAAGTTGAATTCCTAAAATAAATGATTTTTTTTTTAATTTATTGAGATGCACCTGTAGTAAGTAAATGCTCGACTGCTCCCATTATGTCTCAAAGTAAAGAGGAAGATACACATTGATCCTTTTCTCCTGGGTGATGGAAAAAACTTTTGAAAACATCTGAATTGTCGAGTACCTGAATGTTTGTATTTGGTTGTATTGAACGATAGAGACTTTAAAGCACTCTTTTTTATGTTGCTCTAGATAAGGGCTTCTGCCAAATGTCCTAAATGTAAATGAGTCCAAAAAAAAAGAACAGCGGCCCAATTATGACCCCATCCTGCCATCCACATGGCCTTACATGCAGGATTTATTTTAACCCGTAAAAAAGAAGAAAGTCTTTCATGTTTAGATGCCTGCCCTGTTCTGCCTCCGTAATATGATTTTGTCTTTGTCAGGACTCAGCCCGGGACCTTGGCCATGTGTTTTGTGTTTACGTTCTTTGTTCACGTGTCTGCCCCGCCATTGTCTCTGCACACCTGTCCCTCATGTGTCATGATTATTATTAGTTTTTAGTTGAGCCGCGTTGCCTTGTGCAGCGCGGAATATACAGTACTGTTGTTTTTGTCTGGTTTTGTCTTTGTCCTGTTTTGTGTCTTTTTAGTTAATAAATCCCTGTTTTGTTAAGCTTCATGCATTTGGGTCCGTTTTATCCCCGCGTTCATGACGTCTTACAAGAATTCTCCTACGTATTTGGGAAAATTTGTAGAATTGTAGAATCATAACGGCGATCTTAATTACGTCGTGCACGGCTAGTTACGTTAGTAAGCTAACGTGATCCTTAACTCTTGAGCAGAGGTTTATATTAATGTTACTGATCTTATACAGTGACCCAATAACTCAAATTTTGTTCTTGATATTTCACCAAGTAAATTTCTTTCTCATATTTTTTTCACGTAAAGCAGGATAAGATTCCTGCACAAACACTGTGACTGCCCATCACACATCAAAGCATCAGTGGCTTAGTGGTTAGTACGTTCACCTCACACCTCCAGGGTTGGGGGTTCGATTCCCGCCTCCACCTTGTGTGTGTGGAGTTTGCATGTTCTCCCCGTGCCTCGGGGGTTTCCTCTGGGTACTCCGGTTTCCTCCCCCGGTCCAAAGACATGCATGGTAGGTTGATTGGCATCTCTGGAAAATTGTCCGTAGTATGAGAGTGTGTGTGTGTGTTCCCTGTGATGGGTTGGCACTCCATCCAGGGTGTATCCTGCCTTGATGCCCGATGATGCCTGAGATAGGCACAGGCTCCCCGTGACCCGAGGTAGTTCAGATAAGCGGTAGAAGATGAATGAATGAATTAGAACTTTTTTCTTCTAAATCTGTAGAGCAGGAATTCTGTGGCCTTTTCTTGGTAACAAAATACACATTTAATACATAACACCAATGATGCAGACAGTCTTCTTCTTCTTCTTCTTCTTCTTCTTCTTCTTTCGGCTTTTCCCTTCTGGGGTGACCACAGTGAATCATCTCTCTCCACCTATCCCTATCTTTTGCATCCTCAACACTTGCACTCACTAGCTTCATATCCTCATTAATTACATCCATACACCTCCTCTTTGGCCTTCCTCTTTGCCTCCTGCCTGGCAGACAGTAATATTGGATATTCACAAATTCTTTTCATTTTCCCTGAAACTCATCCTGTTGTTTGGTTGGGACTTTTTTAATGTTTCATTGCAAGATAAATGCATGCATTATTTAATTTACATTAAAACCAAATCTTTGTGTTGTTGTAACATCAATACACACACTTTCATCTTCCGCCCTCAGTATTTCACTGTGCTGTTACACTCCTCTGAGCTCCTCTATGGTTGCTTACATAACTAAGTTCTCCTCAAATGAAGGGTTTTCCATTAACTAGCAGAAATATGATACATTTTCTGTTGAATCAAATCGATTCATGAATTTTTAGCTTCGTGGAGTAAAGACTGAGCTTTGAGCAGGTTTGTTGAAGGTATCTAGGCAGACTCCAGGTAGCACTAAGTAGCACGCTCGATATCCTGGTCTAGTGGAGAATCTTGATGTTGATTCTTTTACCTGAAAATGAAAATTAAAGCATTCAATTTTACCTTTAAAAAAAGGTAAATAAATAATCAACAGTAATTATTACTATTAATACATAATAGTGATCACGTAATGCACTTAATGAATAGCTTGATGAATCACTTAATCATTTAACAAATCACTTAACGAATCATTTAACGGATCAATTAATGATCACTGATGAATCACTGTTTTTATAAACGTGAATGTTTTTTGAATTATGCCTATGACATAAGGCCTGCGCTTTTATTTTCCACCTGATTTCTCTGTACTGTATATTACTGTATAAATGTACTGTATATTACTGTTTGATTGTACTGTATATTACTGTATGATTGTACTGTATATTACTGTATGATTGCATTGTATATTACTGTATGATTGTACTGTATATTACTGTTTGATTGTACTGTATATTACTGTATGATTGTACTGTATATTACTGTATGATTGTATTGTATATTACTGTATGATTGTACTGTATATTACTGTATGATTGTACTGTATATTACTGTATGATTGTACTGTATATTACTGTTTGATTGTACTGTATATTACTGTATGATTGTATTGTATATTACTGTATGATGATTGTACTGTATATTACTGTATGATTGTACTGTATATTACTGTATGATTGTACTGTATAGTACTGTATGATTGTACTGTATATTACTGTATGATTGTACTGTATATTACTGTATGATGATTGTACTGTATATTACTGTATAAATGTACTGTATATTACTGTATGATGATTGTACTGTATATTACTGTATAAATGTACTGTATATTACTGTATGATGATTGTACTGTATATTACTGTATGATTGTACTGTATATTACTGTTTGATTGTACTGTATATTACTGTATGATTGTACTGTATATTACTGTATGATTGTATTGTATATTACTGTATGATGATTGTACTGTATATTACTGTATGATTGTACTGTATATTACTGTATGATTGTACTGTATAGTACTGTATGATTGTACTGTATATTACTGTATGATTGTACTGTATATTACTGTATGATGATTGTACTGTATATTACTGTATAAATGTACTGTATATTACTGTATGATGATTGTACTGTATATTACTGTATAAATGTACTGTATATTACTGTATGATGATTGTACTGTATATTACTGTATGATTGTACTGTATATTACTGTATGATTGTACTGTATATTACTGTATGATGATTGTACTGTATATTACTGTATGATTGTACTGTATATTACTGTATGATTGTACTGTATATTACTGTATGATGATTGTACTGTATATTACTGTATGATTGTACTGTATATTACTGTATAAATGTACTGTATATTACTGTATGATGATTGTACTGTATATTACTGTATGATTGTACTGTATATTACTGTATGATTGTACTGTATATTACTGTATGATTGTACTGTATATTACTGTATGATGATTGTACTGTATATTACTGTATGATTGTACTGTATATTACTGTATGATGATTGTACTGTATATTACTGTATATTTCAGTATATTACTGTATATTACTGTATATTACTGTATGATGATTGTACTGTATATTACTGTATAAATGTACTGTATATTACTGTATGATTGTACTGTATATTACTGTATAAATGTACTGTATATTACTGTATGATTGTACTGTATATTACTGTATGATGATTGTACTGTATATTACTGTATGATTGTACTGTATATTACTGTATAAATGTACTGTATATTACTGTATGATTGTACTGTATATTACTGTATGATTGTACTGTATATTACTGTATGATTGTACTGTATATTACTGTATGATGATTGTACTGTATATTAATCAGATAATTACATTTTTTTTAAAAATGGTCTTTTTTTGGAAGGGCAAATTAAACTGATGTTAAAACCACCCCTGTTTTCGGAAGTAATAACAACACACACACACACACACACCACACACACACACACACACACACACACACACACACACACACACATACCAGGTCTGTAGCCCGCCTATTGAAAGGGAGGTTCTTTTTTAAAATGTGGACCTTTTTTGCAGTTTTTCTCCTCCTTTTGTATTTAATTATGAGGTTTAAATACATTTTGGTGACATTTTATGCACTAATTTGTGCTGGATTAGCTTGTCTGCTTGTCTGCTTGTCTGCTGGTATCTTAACGAGCAAACTGTTTGATGCACCTAAATTATTTATGCCTTGTTGTCAAATTGCTTCCTCATGTACCACCTTTGTCAGTCCATACACAGTACATAAGTTTAAAGCCCACACTAACAACAGAATAGATTTAATGAACTTTACTGAAGTATTAATAATAATTATTTTCATCATCATTTCTTGACTCTCTGTCAATGCCTCTTTGCTTGTTGCTGTATTTGTCTTGACACTTATGGATTTAGTTCACTGGTCAGTTCCAATCTTCTTGGGTGCAATTATTACGTAACTAGTACGTCGTGTGTTAGCTGGGTAGGGATCATAAATCAATTAATATACTTATCATTCCAGATCATTTACCTCAAGCGGTCAAGGAATAAAGACGCGCACCGAAGGAGAGAAGCATTTCCATTGGCTCCAGTCTGCCGGTATTGGCCAATCACAAAAGTCGATATTGCACAGCCAATATCACTGAATATCCCTCTATGTTTTATTATTATAATTACGCTACGTTTATATGGATATTATATTATAGACTATTAGGTGGATAAAATATAGAAATCCTTTTAATTAAAAAAATATATATAAAACCCCTCCCCCCATCATTCAGAGGCGATGCTTCACCCTTGCTTTGAAAATGCGCGGCACACACACACACACACACACACACACACACACACACACACACACACACACACACACACAAACTCACACACACATCCAGCTACAATAATGTATCATATTCATTTGAAACAGCAACCCAAAATATTTGTCACAAGCATTGATTAAAACAATGATGACAATCACATGAAAAAAAACGACTTAAATTCTGGACCTTTGGCAGTGAGGGGGAACACCCGAAACACCCCTGCCTACGGGCTTGCACACACACACACACACACACACACACACACACATACACATAAATCATGTGACTTGTTGGATTCCTAAAGTTTCGTTTTCCTTTCTTCCTCCTCTTGCAGTTGCGTAACATGTTCTTCATGAGTATTAAAGCTGCAGTGAGCTGTTCATAGCACAAGTGAAGGAAGACACATGGAAGGATCCAGACTGACAAACATGGCCCGGGTTAAGGACATGTATTATGGAGTTGATCAGGCTACATTGAATAAAGGACAAAAAGAAGCACACATAAACAGAACACTTGAAGAAAACCCAGATGTTCTGTTAAGGGTTTATAAAAAGGGCAGACTTCATATGTTGTTCTTAAGACCGACTCGTCCTGAACTGTGGATGAGTGTGATTCAGAGAAGGATTACAACCAACCTGTCTTTTCAAATGACTAAGAGACGTGCTGATGACAATATCTTCAAGATCACCATGTCTGGTCTTCAGAGCGAACTTCAACGCTTCTGTGATGAGTTTGAAGAGGTTAGGAGAAATATGATGCTAGATGAAGGAGCAGCAACACAAAACAACCCAGAGGATGATGTTGAGGAGCTCAGAGCGAGAATCAGGGAGCTGGAACTGGAAAACAGAAGACTTCGTGGGCGTCGAGAGCATTAGATGTGTCTTCAGACCAGGTACTGAAAAATGCTGTGTGTTAGTCAACAATGTTTCTGATACATGAAGACATTAAAACTATTATTTCAACCTTATATTGAGAAATAAATCTCACTAAACATTTATAAATCCACCTGTGTGTAGGAACTTTTTTTATTTTTTGGAGAAAGTGTTCTTCAGAGATTCTTGTCTATTTTTCACTTTGTTCAGTAAGTGTGTGTGTGTGTGTGTGTGTGTGTGTGTGTGTGTGTGTGTGTGTGTGTGTGTGTGTGTGTGTGTGTTGTCTACAGTGGATAAAATATGTCATTTGTTGTTGTTGTTTTTTATTAGGTCCACACCCGAGGCCTGTGTACCACAGTTCCACTTGTGGGAGCAAATAAAGTCCATCATAATCCTGAATACTGAAAACCGGCTTTCATTTAGTGCTGAACTTCACAAAGAAGGAATGAATTTCAATTCATCTAAGGCTTAGGAATAGATTTAAACTTACTCATGTGTTTTTTTTCCTTGTTTATTTATTTGTTTGTTTGTTTGTTTGTTTTTTAGTTTAATTTGATTTATTTATTTTATTGTATTCGATTTTAAATGTTTATTTGTCTCATACACAACCTTACACAGTACGACATGCAGATAAATGTTGTCCTAAAAGAAGAATAAAACTGTTACAATAAAAGTAGATGTTGGATTATATGTACAAATAAAAGGAATAAAATATAAAAATTATAAATATATTTATATGAATATGAAGTGAGCAAACAGTATGACAATGGGAAATAAAGTTCAGATGTTTATTATATTATTTTGCATATAATAGCCATGTAATAACATTTACTGTGCGATTTAATAAACATTTAATAAAGTGATTATTAAAACATTTTTAGACTCCAATCTACTGACTTTCTAATCGCGTTTGTTGTGAAGCAGGCGGCAGTTCTAGGGTTTCATCTTTAGGGGGTTTTATCCCTCAGTGAGAATTTAAAACAAGAAGAGTTTTATATTATATATTATATGACTACATAGTAAGCCAAAAGTTATGGTATTATTTAAAATGGCAAACGTGGACACCAAAATTTTATGCATGATGTAATGATGTCAGTCTTGAATCAGATCAGTTCATGTGTGTGTACATTCTCTACAAACAGTGTGTCCAATGAATGCAGTCATTAATAAACAAATATTCACAAGACAAAGACCAAATCAATAAATGTTATTTTTATTTAGTATTAAATGGATTGTTTGCATTAATGTTTTGTTTGTGCTACAACTCTGGTAATAAGAATAGTGACATTTCACTGCTTTTGGTTGGCGTCTTTGCGTCTTTCCGTCGATTAACGTTATAGATGAACGCCTCCAGCTCTGACTGCGCGTGCACGCTGACCGTCCCTGTGCTTCTCCATTCAAATAAAGCAGACAGCTGATGACGCACTATTGAAAGACTACAACGCACGCGTGTAAAATCAAAGTAAAAAAAATTGCTCTTGGATCAAATTGATAAATAATATTCTTTCCCATAGACGACACGTCCTTCATTTTAACTTATTTTTATTTTTTATTTCTGAAAGTACAAATTATACTTTTTGTTTTAGGGTGGCTGAGATCACAGACAGGGGGCTGAAGCCACCCTAAAAAAGGCCTAAAACCGCCCCTGCTGTGAATGTTCAGGCGTTTGTCCAGTAGATGGCGTCATCATTCCTCAGTCAAATGTCGAGTGGGCAGGACAAAACACCAAAATAACACCAACTACTTTTCTACAATGTGTTTTAAAGTTATTGAAGATATTATAAATTATTACTGGAATTAAACTGAAATTCTGAAAACTGAAACACGTCTAAACGAACCCACGTTTACCAGAACTCTACTGGTTAGTAAGTACGTATTATTAACGTTACAACCCGAAGTAAAAAGCTGAAGAAACCCTAAACATTAACGGAAAAGACCCGCGAACCCGAGTGACTGAGGGAGAGACAGAGAGCTGTTCTGTGTGTGACTGTGAGTGAGCAGAGCGAGACACAGCAACACAATACATCTGTATGTGTGTAGGGGAGGAGCGCTGTGACTAGCCTATCACTGTAGGGGAGGGGCTCTGTGACTAGCCTATCACTGTAGGGGAGGGGCGCTGTGACTAGCCTATCACTGTAGGGGAGGGGCGCTGTGACTAGCCTATCACTGTAGGGGAGGGGCGCTGTGACTAGCCTATCACTGTAGGGGAGGGGCGCTGTGACTAGCATATCACTGTAGGGGAGGGGCGCTGTGACTAGCATATCACAGAACGCTGACACAATCAGATACCCAATGATGATTTTCATTCAATCCGAGCACAGATATTGACTCGTATTACTCGTATAATACTCGTACTCGGCAGAAGTGCTTTATCCGTACCGGATACTCGTTTCAGCTGAGTATCCGGATCATCCCTAGTAGAATGCGACTCGCATTGTGTCTCTGCCTGTCAGAGATTTTTTTCTTTTTTAAACCTTCAGCTGTCTCTAACCAGTAACCAGACACTGAGTGTCTGACACGTTTTTGCTGTATTTCATGAAAACATAAAGGTAGTAAGCTAGTGTTATAAATATTACAAATTAATTATTACCGGTTAAATCCCCGCCCATTTCAAGACAAGCCCCGCCTACTTTCGGGTTAGGCCCCACCCACTCCGAGTACAGATACAGATACAGATAATTCATATGGTTAACAGATACGGATACAGATACAGATAATGCTGTACTCGCTCATCCCTATCAATAACATTCAATAAAGTGCCAAAAGTTTCCTTTTCTGTCGTCATTTTATAGTCAGAATCTTTTATAAATTTACCAGAGCAACTTACTTTGTACAATTTGTCCGTACGAAGATGATTCACCGATGATGAAGTTTAAACCAGTTTATATCCTTAAAATATCACATGTACCTTCCTCAGAAGTGACAGTTACTAATCAGTGTTGTACTGCATGTCTAACCTCAGTTATTGCATGAAATAAATAAAGAATTTTTTAGCATCTTCAGAGGGGTCTGTCATATTGTAGATGATGAAGAACGTGATGTCTGTCATATTGTAGATGATGAAGAACGTGATGTCTGTCATATTGTAGATGATGAAGAACGTGATGTCTGTCATATTGTAGATGATGAAGAACGTGATGTCTGTCATATTGTAGATGATGAAGAACGTGATGTCTGTCATATTGTAGATGATGAAGAACGTGATGTCTGTCATATTGTAGATGATGAAGAACGTGATGTCTGTCATATTGTAGATGATGAAGAACGTGATGTCTGTCATATTGTAGATGATGAAGAACGTGATGTCTGTCATATTGTAGATGATGAAGAACGTGATGTCTGTCATATTGTAGATGATGAAGAACGTGAAATAAAATGAGAAAAAAAAGAGCCACACCTGATTCCTGTTAGAACATGTTTAAGATCATGTATCGAAAGGAAAACCTCAATACCAGCCTTTACAGCAGCTGAATCATTTGATGACTCATTTGATGAATCACTTATTATGAATCTTCTATTTTTCCATCACATGAATATCGTTATATAGGTTTTGTAGTTTCAGGTGAAAACAACCACACCTGTTTCCTGTAAAACATGTTTAAGATCATGTGACACTGACGATCCATAAACTTTCTTTTCTCCTTCACCTCCCTCCCCTTGAAGTTCCATTAAACGTATAAAAGCCGACTAAGCTGCTTGGGAACAATAGCGGAAGAAGGAACATGGCAGAGAACCAGGTCAGGGACTGGAACCGGGTCATAGACATGTACGACGGAGTTGATGAAGATGGAATGACTGAAACACAAAAAAAAGCACACAGAGATGAAACTCTTCAAAATAATCCAGATGTTTTATTCAGAATCTATCGAAAGGGAAAACTCCGTGTGCTGCTCTTCATGCCAACTCACACTGTAGAGTGGATAATTGTGATTCATGACAGGATTCAGGACAGAAGAGAAACTGACCCTTCTGTTCAGCTGACGGAGAGACGTGCTATAAGGGGTCATTTACCAATCATAAACATGGCTGGTCCTGAGAATCACCTTGAACATATCTGTGACATTTTTGATCAGCTCTTTAATCAGGTGCAGGAAAACATTCGGAACAGAGCAGCACCACAGAGGAACTATGCAGCTGAGATTGAGGGACTCAATGTGAGAATCAGGGAGCTGGAAGATCGATTACAGATCCCTGGGGCTGAGATTGAGGGACTCAATGTGAGAATCAGGGAGCTGGAAGATCGATTACAGATCCTTCAAAGACAATTGGTATGTGTGTAAAACAGGATGTACTCAGCTTTACTGAGTTTCAGGAAAATGTTTCAGTGCTTATTTAAATTAAACACCTAAAAGGTGCTTTTTTTTTAAGTTGATTTTTAATGCACAGATGCAACAGAGAACTTATGCTGTGTGTGTGTGTGTGTGTGTGTGTGTGTGTGTGTGTGTGTGTGTGTGTGTGTGTGTGTGTGTGTGTGTGGCAACCGGCTCCCTTTTATTTACTATTTACAGTGTTGTAATTCCTACACTGATCGTCTGAATTGAAGAGAAATAGCTTTAAATTAAAGCTGCACCTTGAGCTCAGATTCATTATTTCATTTTACCACCAATATTCTGTTGTATATCAGCTTTTCTTTTTTAATTTTGACGCTTCTGTGATAAGCCTGAAGAGGTTAGGAGAAACGCAACGGAAGATGAAGGAGCAGCAGCCCAAAACAACCCAGAGGATGATGTTGAGGCGCTCAGAGAGAGAATCAGGGAGCTGGAACTGGAAAACAGAAAACTTCGTGGGCTTCAAGACGATTAGATGTGTCTTCAGACCAGGTACTGAAAAATGGTGTGTTAGTCAACAATGTTTCTGATACATGAAGACATTAAAGCTATTATTTCAACCTTACATTGAGAGATAAATCTCACTAAACATTTATAAATCCACTTGTGTGTAGGAACTGATTTTTTATTTTTTGGAGAAAGTGTTCTTCAAAGGTTCTTGTCTAGTTCTTGTCTAACATAAACACTACACGTTTTATCTATCACCAAATAAAGAGGCTCAAAGTATCACTTTGTACATTAAGTGTGTGTTGGGGGGCTGTGTGTGTGTGTGTGTGTGTGTGTGTTGTCTACAGTGGATAAATATAATGTCATTTGTTGTTGTTGTTTTTATTAGGTCCACACCCGAGGCCTGTGTACCACAGTTCCACTTGTGGGAGCAAATAAAGTGCATCATAATCCTGAATACTGAAAACCGGCTTTCATTTAGTGCTGAACTTCACAAAGAAGGAATGAATTTCAATTCATCTAAGGCTTAGGAATAGATTTAAACTTGCTCATGTGTTTTTTTTCCTTGTTTATTTATTTATTTGTTTGTTAGTTTGTTTTTAGTTTGGGTGGATTTATTGATTTTATTGTATTCGATTTTAAATGTTTATTTGTCTCATACACAACCTTACACAGTACGACATGCAGATAAATGTTGTCCTAAAAGAAGAATAAAACTGTTACAATAAAAGTAGATGTTGGATTATCTGTACAAATAATAAGAATAAAATATAAAAAATATAAATATATTTATATGAATATGAAGTGAGCAAACAGTATGACAATGGGAAATAAAGTTCAGATGTTTATTATATTATTTTGCATATAATAGCCATGTAATAACATTTACTGTGCGATTTAATAAACATTTAATAAAGTGATTATTAAAACATTTTTAGACTCCAATCTACTGACTTTCTAATCGCGTTTGTGAGAATTTAAAACAAGAAGAGTTTTATATTATATATTATATGACTACATAGTAAGCCAAAAGTTATGGTATTATTTAAAATGGCAAAAGTGGACACCAAAATTTTACGCATGATGTAATGATGCCGGTCTTGTATCAGATCAGTTCATGTATGTGTGCATTCTCTACAAACAGTGTGTCTAATGAATGCAGTCATTAATAAAATAAATATTCACAAGACAAAGACCAAATCAATAAATGTTATTTTTATTTAGTATTGAATGGATTGTTTGCATTAATATTTTGTTTGTGCTATAAACTCTGGTAATAAGAATAGTGACATTTCACTGCTTTTGGTTGGCGTCTTTGCGTCTTTCCGTCGATTAACGTTATAGATAAACGCCTCCAGCTCTGACTGCGCGTGCACGCTGAGCGTCCATGTGCTTCTCCATTCAAATAAAGCAGACAGCTGATGATGGACTATTGAAAGACTACAACGCACGCGTGTAAAATCAAAGTAAAAAAAATTGCTCTTGGATCAAATTGATAAATAATATTCTTTCCCATAGACGACACGTCCTTCATTTTAACTTATTTTTATTTTTTATTTCTGAAAGTAAAAATTATACTTTTTGTTTTAGGGTGGCTGAGATCACAGACAGGGGGCTGAAGCCACCCTAAAAAAGGCCTAAAACCGCCCCTGCTGTGAATGTTCAGGCGTTTGTCCAGTAGATGGCGTCATCATTCCTCAGTCAAATGTCGAGTGGGCGGGACAAAACACCAAAATAACACCAACTACTTTTCTACAATGTGTTTTAAAGTTATTGAAGATATTATAAATTATTACTGGGATTAAACTGAAATTACATGTTCAATATTTACTCTCCTTAAATTTTGTTAGTATTAGTTTAGAGATCGCAGACTTCATGGCAGACAGGAGCGAGAAATCCTTCAGCAGCCTGAAAGATTAAAGCGTCATTACAATCTTCTGCAGATCTGCTTCTGGGTTCGATTCCTGCCTCCGCCTTGTATGTGTGGAGTTTGCATGTTCTCCCCGTGCCTCGGGGGTTTCCTCCGGGTACTCCGGTTTCCTCCCCCGGTCCAAAGACATGCATGGTAGGTTGATTGGCATCTCTAGAAAATTGTCGTAGTGTGTGATTGTGTGAGTGAATGAGAGTGTGTGTGTGTGTGCCCTACGATGAGTTGGCATTCCGTCCAGGGTGTATCCTGCCTTGATGCCCGATGATGCCTGAGATAGGCACAGGCTCCCCGTGACCCGAGGTAGTTCGGATAAGCGGTAGAAGATGAATGAGAGAGAACTTATTTTGTACAATTTTTCCGTACGAAGACGATTCACCGATGATGAAGTTTAAACCAGTTTATGTCCTTAAAATATCACATGTACCTTCCTCAGAAGTGACAGTTACTAATCAGTGTTGTACTGCATGTCTAACTGAAGTTATTGCATGAAATAAATAAAGAATTTTTTAGCATCTTCAGAGGGGTCTGTCATATTGTAGATGATGAAGAACGTGATGTCTGTCATATTGTAGATGATGAAGAACGTGATGTCTGTCATATTGTAGATGATGAAGAACGTGATGTCTGTCATATTGTAGATGATGAAGAACGTGATGTCTGTCATATTGTAGATGATGAAGAACGTGATGTCTGTCATATTGTAGATGATGAAGAACGTGATGTCTGTCATATTGTAGATGATGAAGAATGTGATGTCGGTCATATTGTAGATGATGAAGAACGTGATGTCTGTCATATTGTAGTTGATGAAGAACGTGATGTCTGTCATATTGTAGATGATGAAGAACGTGATGTCTGTCATATTGTAGATGATGAAGAACGTGATGTCTGTCATATTGTAGATGATGAAGAACGTGATGTCTGTCATATTGTAGATGATGAAGAACGTGATGTCTGTCATATTGTAGATGATGAAGAACGTGATGTCTGTCATATTGTAGATGATGAAGAACGTGAAATAAAATGAGAAAAAATGCTGAAAGGTAAGATGACGTGTGCGCCGTACAGAGTGTTACCTTGAGTCTCTAACCTGTGTTACTGAGCTGTAAAGGTGTCACCGTCACAGGGCTGTTTTATTCTCTTCTCTATCATTATCGCTGGATTCCACCTGCCACTCATATTTATAGTGCACGATAACTTCGGATGCTTTGCATTAAATAAACTAAAAGTAAATCAGAAGAGAATCTGTGATTGTGATCGTAGTTTTACACACGCTTTCGTCTCTGCTTGATACTGTAAGCGTTTGGACTACAATACTTTTACCTTAGATCGAAAGGAAAACCTCAATACCAGCCTTTACAGCAGCTGAATCATTTGATGAATCACTTATTATTAATCTTCCATTTTTACCATTACGTGAATATCATTACATAAGTTTTGTAGTTTCAGGTGGAAACAGAACCACATCTGATTCCTGTAAGAACATGTTTAAGATCACTGGCTATTTTCAAACTTTGGTTGAAGATCTACTTATTCAGGAAACACTTCAACTAGCACTTATTTCCCTATTTTTTGCATTTATTAAAAAAAAAACCCAAACCTTTGAAACTTTTTCATTGTAACTTTGAACAATGTTTTAAACTCATGGTATCTTAAGTATGTAACCTAGTGAACCAGCACTAATGTATTCAATGTTAGAGATTTAAGCACTTATGTACGTCACTCTGGATAAGAGAGTCTGTCACATGCTGTAAATGTAAATATAATGTAAATGTAAGATCATGTGACACTGACGATCCATAAAGTTTCGTTTTTCCTTCACCTCCCTCCACTTGAAGTTCCATTAAACGTATAAAAGCTTTCTGTTCAGCTAACGGAGAGACGTGCTATAAGGGGTCATTTACCAATCATAAACATGTCTGGTCCTGAGAATCACCTCGAATATATCTGTGACATTTTTGATCAGCTCTATAATCAGGTGCAGGAAAACATTCAGGACAGAGCAGCACCACAGAGGAACTATGCAGCTGAGATTGAGGAACTCATTGTGAGAATCAGGGAGCTGGAAGAGGAAATCACGATCCTTAAAAGACGATTGGTAGGTGTGTAAAACAGGATGTTCTCAGCTTTACTGAGTTTCAGGTAAATGTTTCAGTGCTTATTTAAATTAAGCAGCTAAAAAGTCTAGAGTTTGTTTTAACTTGATTTTTAATGCATAGATTCAACAGAGAATCTCACCTTCTGCTGCGTGTGTGTGTGTGTGTGTGTGTGTGTGTGTGTATGTGTTTGTATGTGAGTGTGTGTGTGTGTGTGTGTGTATATATGTGAGTGTGTCTGTATGTGTATGAGTTTGTATATATGTGTGTGTGTGGCAACCGGCTCCCTTTTATTTACTGATGCCGTGTGATGAATTCTGAAGTGTAGAGAGAATTATCTGCTCGAATTCAACCATCACTGGGGAACAAACCCAGCATCATCACACAGTCACTGACTGGAAAGGTGTTTAATAATAATAATTTCAAAATGAGCTAGGGGGTCACGGTGGCTTAGTGGTTAGCACGTTTGCCTCACACCTCCAGGGTCAGGGTTCGATTCCCGCCTCCACCTTGTGTGTGTGGAGTTTGCATGTTCTCCCCGTGCCTCGGGGGTTTCCTCCGGGTACTCCGGTTTCCTCCCCCGGTCCAAAGACATGCATGGTAGGTTGATTGGCATCTCTGGAAAATTGTCCGTAGTGTGTGATTGTGTGAATGAATGAGAGTGTGTGTGTGTGCCCTGTGATGGGTTGGCACTCCGACCAGGGTGTATCCTGCCTTGATGCCCGATAGGCACAGGCTGCCCGTGACCAGAGGTAGTTCGGATAAGCGGTAGAAAATGAGTGAATTAATATATATATATATATATATATATATATATATATATATAGCGGCTATGCACAAATGCCCTGTAAACACACACACACACACACACACGAAATCGAATTGTTTCCCAAATCCTGCATTTTTACAGCCCCCACGTTCCCCTTGTGCACGTGACTGCACATATAATGATAACTAACATCTGTGTCGTGTTCATTTCTAAGGGAACTGTATATAGGGCTGTATGTATTATTACAAATAGATTATTAAATGTAATTGTCAATTTTTATTGGAGTAAATGGTCCCAGATGGATCTTAATAACTCTGGAAACTTTTCTTGGTAACAAACTACACATTTAATACATAACACCAATGATGCAGACAGTAATATTGGATATTCACAAATTCTTTTCATTTTCCCTGGAACTCATCCTGTTGTTTGGTTGGGACTTTTTTAATGTTTCATTGTAAGATAAATGCATGCATTATTTAATTTACATTAAAACCAAATCTTTGTGTTGTTGTAACATCAATACACACACTTTCATCTTCCGCCCTCAGTATTTCACTGTGCTGTTACACTCCTCTGAGCTCCTCTATGGTTGCTTACATAACTAAGTTCTCCTCAAATGAAGGGTTTTCCATTAACTAGCAGAAATATGATACATTTTCTGTTTAATCGACTTATACATTTTTAGCTTCTTGGGGTAAAGACTGAGCTTTGAGCAGGTTTGTTGAAGGTATCTAGGCAGACTCCAGCTATCGCTAAGTAGCACGCTCGATATCCTGGTCTAGTGGAGAAGCTTGATGTTGATTCTTTCACCTGAAAATGAAAATTAAAGAATTAAATTTTACCTTTCAAAACAGATAAATAATCAACAGTAATTATTACTATTAATACATAATAGTGATCACGTAATGCACTTAATGAATAGCTTGATGAATCACTTAATCACTTAACGAATCATTTAACGGATCAATTAATAGATCAAGGGGGGAACGTGGCTTAGTGTTTAGCACGTTCGCCTCACACCTCCAGGGTTGGGGGTTCGATTCCCGCCTCCGCCTTGTGTGTGTGGAGTTTGCATGTTCTCCCCGTGCCTCGGGGGTTTCCTCCGGGTACTCTGGTTTCCTCCCCCGGTCCAAAGACATGCATGGTAGGTTGATTGGCATCTCTGGAAAATTGTCCGTAGTGTGTGATTGCGTGAGTGGATGAGAGTGTGTGTGTGTGTGCCCTGCGATGGGTTGGCACTCCGTCCAGTGTGTATCCTGCCTTGATGCCCAATGACGCCTGGGATAGGATAAGCGGTAGAAAATGAATGAATAAATGAATTAATAGATCACTAATGAATCGTTGTTTTTTTGCCTATAACATAAGGTCTGTGCTTTAATTTTCCACCTGATTTCTCTGTACTGTATGATTACTGTATGATTGTACTGTATATTACTGTGTATTACTGTATGATTGTACTGTATATTACTGTGTATTACTGTATATTACTGTATGATTGTACTGTATATTACTGTATGATTGTACTGTATATTACTGTATGATGATTGTACTGTATATTACTGTATGATTGTACTGTATATTACTGTATGTTACTGTATGATGATTGTACTGTATATTAATCAGATAATTACATTTTCTTTAAAAATGGTCTTTTTTTTTGAAGGGAAAATTAAACTGATGTTAAAACCACCCCTATTTTCGGAAGTAATAACAACTTAAACACACACAAACACACACACACACACACACACACACACACACACACACACACACACACACATACAGTACACATACCTGGTCTGTAGCCCGCCTATTGAAGGGGGGGGGGGGGGGGGTTATTTTTTCAAAAAGTGGACTTTTTGCAGTTTTTCTCCTCCTTTTGTATTTAATTATGAGGTTACTTCATTTTGGTGACCTTTTATGCACTAATTTGTGCTGGATTATCTTGTCTGCTTGTCTGCTGGTATCTTAACGAGCACGCTTTTTGATGCACCTAAATGATTTACTGCATTGTTGTCAAATTGCTTCCTCATGTACCACCTTTGTCAGTCCATACACAGTACATGAGTTTAAAGCCCACACTAACGACAGAATAGATTTAATGAACTTTACTGAAGTATTAATAATCATTATTTTCATCATCATTTCTTGACTCTCTGTCAATGCCTCTTTGCTTGTTGCTGTATTTGTCTTGACACTTATGGATTTTGTTCACTGGTCAGTTCCAATCTTCTTGGGTGCAATTATTACGTAACTAGTACGTCGTGTGTTAGCTGGGTAGGGATCGTAAATCAATTAATATACTTATCATTCCAGATCATTTACCTCAAGCGGTCAAGGAATAAAGACGCGCACCGAAGGAGAGAAGCATTTCCATTGGCTCCAGTCTGCCGGTATTGGCCAATCACAAAAGTCGATATTGCACAGCCAATATCACTGAATATCCCTCTATGTTTTATTATTATAATTACGCTACGGTTATATGGATATTATATTGTAGACTATTAGGTGGATAAAATATAGAAATCCTTTTAATTAAAAATATATATATATAACCCCTCCCCCCATCATTCAGAGGCGATGCTTCACCCGAGGTAGTTCGGATAAGCGGTAGAAAATGAGTGAGTGAGAACTTATTTTGTACAATTTTTCCGTACAAAGACGATTCACTGATGATGTGTATCCGATGAAGAAGTTTAAACCAGTTTATGTCCTTAAAATATCACATGTATATTGTAGTTGATGAAGAACGTGATGTCTGTCATATTGTAGATGATGAAGAACGTGATGTCGGTCATATTGTAGATGATGAAGAACGTGATGTCTGTCATATTGTAGATGATGAAGAACGTGATGTCGGTCATATTGTAGATGATGAAGAACGTGATGTCGGTCATATTGTAGATGATGAAGAACGTGATGTCTGTCATATTGTAGATGATGAAGAACGTGAAATAAAATGAGAAAAAATGCTGAAAGGTAAGATGACGTGTGCGCCGTACAGAGTTTTACCTTGAGTCTCTAACCTGTGTTACTGAGCTGTAAAGGTGTCACCGTCACAGGGCTGTTTTATTCTCTTCTCTATCATTATCGCTGGATTCCACCTGCCACTCAAATTTATAGTGTACGATAACTTCGGATGCTTTGCATTAAATAAACTAAAAGTAAATCAGAAGAGAATCTGTGATTGTGATCGTAGTTTTACACACGCTTTCGTCTCTGCTTGATACTGTAAGCGTTTGGACTACAATACTTTTACCTTAGATCGAAAGGAAAACCTCAATACCAGCCTTTACAGCAGCTGAATCATTTGATAACTCATTTGACAATTGAATCACATGAATCACTTATTATGAATCTTCCATTTTTACCATTACGTGAATATCATTACATAAGTTTTGTAGTTTCAGGTTGAAACAGAACCACATCTGATTCCTGTAAGAACATGTTTAAGATCACTGGCTATTTTCAAACTTTGGTTGAAGATCTACTTATTCAGGAAACACTACAACTAGCACTTATTTCCCTATTTTTTGCATTTATTAAAAAAAACCCAAACCTTTGAAACTTTTTCATTGTAACTTTGAACAATGTTTTAAACTCATGGTATCTTAAGTATGTAACCTAGTGAACCAGCACTAATGTATTCAATGTTAGAGATTTAAGCACTTATGTACGTCACTCTGGATAAGAGAGTCTGTCACATGCTGTAAATGTAAATATAATGTAAATGTAAGATCATGTGACACTGACGATCCATAAAGTTTCGTTTTTCCTTCACCTCCCTCCACTTGAAGTTCCATTAAACGTATAAAAGCCGACTGAGCTGCTCGGAACAATACAGAAAGAAGGAACATGTCAGAGAACCGGGTCAGAGACAGGAACCGGGTCAGGGACTGGAACTGGGTCAGGGACATGTACGAGGGAGTTAATCTAGACGAAATGTCCAAAAGACAAAAAAAAGCACACAGAGACAAAACTCTTTATAATAATCCAGATGTTTTATTCAGAATCTATCAACAGGGAAGACTCCATGTGCTGCTCTTCATGCCAACTGACACTGTAGAGTGGAAGAAGGTGATTCAGGACAGGATTCAGGACAGAATAGATGCTGACCCTTCTGTTCAGCTGACGGAGACACCTGCTATAAGTGGTGATTTACCAATCATAAACATGTCTGGTCCTGAGAATCACCTTAAACATATCTGTGACATTTTTGATCAGCTCTTTAATCAGGTGCAGGAAAACATTTGGAACAGAGCAGCACAGAGGAACCTTGTGGCTGAGATTGAGGAACTCAATGTGAGAATCAGGGAGCTGGAAGATCAATTACAGATCCCTGGGGCTGTGATTGAGGAACTCAATGTGAGAATCAGGGAGCTGGAAGATCAAGTACAGATCCTTCAAAGACAATTGGTATGTGTGTAAAACAGGATGTACTCAGCTTTACTGAGTTTCAGGAAAATGTTTCAGTGCTTATTTAAATTAAACACCTAAAAGGTCCTTTTTTTTAAGTTGATTTTTAATGCACAGATGCAACAGAGAACTTATGCTGTGTGTGTGTGTGTGTGTGTGTGTGTGTGTGTGTGTGTGTGTGTGTGTGTGTGTGTGTGTGTGGCAACCGGCTCCCTTTTATTTACTGTTTACAGTGTTGTAATTCCTACACTGATTGTCTGAATTGAAGAGAAATAGCTTTAAATTAAAGCTGCACCTTGAGCTCAGATTCATTATTTCATTTTACCACCAATATTCTGTTGTATATCAGCTTTTCTTTTTTTAATTTCGACGCTTCTGTGATAAGCCTGAAGAGGTTAGGAGAAACGCAACGGAAGATGAAGGAGCAGCAGCCCAAAACAACCCAGAGGATGATGTTGAGGAGCTCAGAGAGAGAATCAGGGAGCTGGAACTGGAAAACAGAAGACTTCGTGGGCTTCAAGACGATTAGATGTGTCTTCAGACCAGGTACTGAAAAATGGTGTGTTAGTCAACAATGTTTCTGATACATTAAGACATTATATATATTATTTCAACCTTACATTGAGAGATAAATCTCACTAAACATTTATAAATCCACTTGTGTGTATGAACTGATTTTTTATTTTTTGGAGAAAGTGTTCTTCAAAGGTTCTTGTCTAGTTCTTGTCTAACATAAACACTACACGTTTTATCTATCACCAAATAAAGAGGCTCAAAGTATCACTTTGTACAGTGTGTGTGTGTGTGTGTGTGTGTGTGTGTGTGTGTGTGTGTGTGTGTGTGTGGTCTACAGTGGATAAATATAATGTCATTTGTTGTTGTTGTTTTTATTAGGTCCACACCCGAGGCCTGTGTACCACAGTTCCACTTGTGGGAGCAAATAAAGTGCATCATAATCCTGAATACTGAAAACCGGCTTTCATTTAGTGCTGAACTTCACAAAGAAGAAATGAATTTCAATTCATCTAAGGCTTAGGAATAGATTTAAACTTACTCATGTGTTTTTTTTCCTTGTTTATTTGTTTGTTTGTTTGTTTGTTTTTTAGTTTGGTTTGATTTATTGATTTTATTGTATTCGATTTTAAATGTTTATTTGTCTCATACACAACCTTACACAGTACGACATGCAGATAAATGTTGTTCTAAAAGAAGAATAAAACTGTTACAATAAAAGTAGATGTTGGATTATCTGTACAAATAATAAGAATAAAATAAAAATTATAAATATATTTATATGAATATGGTGAAGTGAGCAAACAGTATGACAATGGGAAATAAAGTTCAGGTGTTTATTATATTATTTTGCATATAATAGCCATGTAATAACATTTACTGTGCGATTTAATAAACATTTAATAAAGTGATTATTAAAACATTTTTAGACTCCAATCTACTGACTTTCTAATCGCTTTTGTTGTGAAGCAGGCGGCAGTTCTAGGGTCTCATCTTTAGGGGGTTTTAGCCCTCAGTGAGAATTTAAAACAAGAAGAGTTTTATATTATATATTATATGACTACACAGTAAGCCAAAAGTTATGTTGTTATTTAAAATGACAAAAGTGGACACCAAAATTTTATGCATGATGTAATGATGCCGGTCTTGTATCAGATCAGTTCATGTATGTGTGTATTCTCTACAAACAGTGTGTCCAATGAATGCAGTCATTAATAAACAAATATTCACAAGACAAAGACCAAATCAATAAATGTTATTTTTATTTTGTATTGAATGGATTGTTTGCATTAATATTTTGTTTGTGCTACAACTCTGGTAATAAGAATAGTGACATTTCACTGCTTTCGATTAACGTTATAGATAAACGCCTCCAGCTCCGACTGCGTGTGCACTCTGTAATGTATTGTCATTTTGGCAGTGTTTCTTTAAGTGCTCCGTAGTTGATGCTATGACTCCTCCTACTTTGTATATGCACTGCAGCACGTAGTAAAGAACCGCGCATGTCTTGTTACTGAAGCTGTGTGTCAGTCGCATTACTTTACATGGTGTCAGAAGTCTGTCAGGAACAGATAATATACAAAGTATGACATCATCACAGTTTGATCACCCTAAAATCGACTGGGATGCTCCAGATTTGTTCCAGGAGTTTGAAAGATTTCGGAGCCACGTCACATTCGTCTTTAACGGCCCGCTATCGGAGCAAACAGCTAAACAGCGTGCAGGCTGGCTGGGCACGTGGATCGGTGAGCAGGGCAGAGAGATATATAAGACACTACACTGGGGCGAAGGTGAGGAAGATGACCCGTCTAAAGTCCTAGACAAGTTTGGCACCTATATAAGGCCGAGGAAAAATAAGAGAATAGCCAGACACCGTTTTAAACAAAGAAAACAAGGAGTCACGGAAGGTTTTGATCACTTTGTGAAGGATTTAAGACTCCTGTTCATGGATTGCAAGTTTGGTGATCCAGATGATATGTTAATCGATGCAATAATCGCGGGTGTCAGAGAGAAGCGCGTTCCAAGAGAGACTGTTAGACAAAGGGGAAGATTTAACGCTACCAAAAGCAATTGAAATCGCCCAACAGTTTGAACTGTCACAGAAGCAAATTAAAATTGTCAGAGAAGAAGAATCCCAAGTGCAAGCAGTGAAGATGAAAACAAAATACCAAACACAAAACAAGAAACCATTTCAGAAAAATCAGACAAAATTTGTGCAGAAAGAAATACATGCAAACCAACCAAAAAACTGTCCAAGCTGCGGCAAAGACCCACAGCATAAGTGGAACCAAGGTAAATGTCCAGCAAGAGGCTCTGTATGCTCATACTGTCACAAACCGAACCACTGGGTGGCAGTATGCCGAAAAAGATCAGTAAACGCAGTCAGTGTGCAGCTGCAATCAGAATCAGAAGATGATGAGATGCTGAGCATAAATATCACACAAACAAATGAGTACAGTGATGATAAATGGAAGGCAGACATTGAAATTCTGTCTCAGAAGGTGCCATTCAGAATCGATACTGGTGCAAGGTGTAACACATTGACTTTAAGTAGTTATCAGGCACTCCTGCATGAAGGTGAGCTGAGATGCTCTAATCGAGTACTGAAGTCCTACTCTAACCACAAGCTGAAACCTATAGCTGCGGTTGACCTTCTGGCTAAATATAAGGATGCTGAGATTTTAACAGAATTTGAGATTGTGGGCATCTCTCAGGAAAATGTACTCAGCGGTGCAACAGCAGAAGCATTAGGCTTAGTTATGCGACTTGATGCATTGCAGCCTACTAACAAAGAAAATAAGACACATTACGGTCACACTGCAACAGAACAAAAAGTGCCAATGGACTAGACGATTACCCAGAGCTGACTCGCACTACTGGAACTTTACCAGGCAAATACACAATTAAAATTGATCCTGATGCAAAAGGTGTAGTCCATCCTGTCCGCCGTCAACCAGCTGCACTAAAAACGAAAATAATAGAGAAGCTACATGAGATGGTTAAAGATGGATACATCACAAAAGTCAGCCAGCCGACTGAGTGGGTGAGTTCAATGGTAGCAGCTGTCCGTAACGGCAAGATAAGGATCTGCATTGACCCAAGCGACTTGAATAAGGTAATAAAGAGGGAACATTACCCGATGCGAACTATAGAAGAGGTAGTCTCCGCAATGCCTGGTGCTAAAGTGTTCTCAGTCTTGGATGCAAAATCTGGTTTCCTACAAATAGAACTAGATGAAGCATCATCATTTTTGACAACCTTTAACACGCCCATTGGTAGATATAGGTGGCTTAGGTTACCTTTTGGCCTAAAATGCGCACCGGAGATCTTTCAGCGTATTATGGATGAGATGCTTGAGGGCATCAGCGGGGCAATAAGTGTTATGGACGACATTCTCATCACAGCACCTTCAGTAAAGGAACATGATGAGACCCTCCGCAAAGTCACTCAGAGAGCAACAAGCTATAATCTGAGCCTCAATTTCGGCAAATGCCATATCAAGCAATCTTCTGTGACCTACGTAGGACACCTGATAACATCAGAAGGTCTGAAGGCAGATCCAGCGAAAATAGAGGCTGTCAAGTCCATGCCAACACCGACGGACAAGGATGGTGTTCGTCGTTTCCTAGGTTTTGTCACCTATCTGTCAAAATTCCTGCCAAACCTCAGCGAAGTCGACACACCTCTAAGACAGCTCCTGAAAGCAGATGTGGAATTTGCATGGCAACCAGCACAACAGCAAGCGTTTGACAAACTCAAGGACTTGTGCACAAAGTCCCCCGTGCTGCGTTTTTTTGATCCATCCAAGCCTGTTGAGATATTCTGTGATGCCAGCAGCAATGGCCTCGGTGCTGTCTTACTTCAGGACAGTCATCCAGTGGCTTTCTCATCCAGGTCTCTGACAGATACAGAAACGCGATATGCGCAAATTGAGAAGGAGATGCTCTCAATAGTTCATGCATGTGTCAAGTTCCATAATTACATATTTGGAAACCATGTCACAGTGTACAATGACCATAAGCCCCTGGAAGATATTTTCAGAAAGCCACTGCTCTCTACCCCCATGCGAATACAGAGAATGCGACTCCGCCTGCAGTGGTATGACCTGTCTGTAAAGTACAGACGAGGAAAGGATATGGAACTGCCTGACACACTGTCTAGAGCTCAGTTACCTGAAAACAAGCCAGAGATGGATGGCTTTGAGTGTGTCTCCATGCTCAACTTTGTTTCAGTGAGTGAGCAGAAATATTCAGAGCTCCAGGACCGCACAAAGAAGGAGCTCAGCTGTCTTCAACAAATAATCCGACAGGGTTGGCCAGACCACAGGCGTGATGTACCTAACGAAGTTCAGCCGTTTTGGGACTCACGAAGCCAACTTGTCGTTGCTGATAGTGTTGTCTATAAAGGTCTTCGTATAGTCGTACCCCCTTCCATGCGAGAACATATGCTGAAGCTTATACATCAGTCTCACTTAGGAATAGTGAAGAGCAAGCAGAGAGCTCGCGAGGTCCTATACTGGCCAGGCATGAGTTCTGAAATTGAGCAAATGGTGAAGAATTGCGGCAAGTGTGCAGACTTTCAGAACCGGTTACCTAGACAACCACTTAATCCAACAGTCACGCCGGATCTTCCATTTGAAGAGGTAGCTTCTGACCTGTTTGAGTTTGAAGGAAACCATTATGTTCTGCTGGTGGATTACTACTCAAAATTCATCGAAGTGGAGAAGTTGAAGGGCTTACATTGTCGTGCTGTAATAGAAAAGCTCAAGGCTCAATTCAGCAGACATGGAATCCCAATTATCCTTCGAACAGACAATGGTCCACAATATTCAGCGGATGAGTTTAAGAATTTCTGTCAAAGTTATGGAATCATTCACAAAACATCATCCCCACATACGCCACACTCTAATGGTGAGGCAGAGCTTGCAGTCCAGACTGTTAAGAAACTTTGGTGTAAGGCACCAGACAAGCATCTTGCACTGCTTGATTACAGAACGACGCCATTGGAGTCAGTAGGCCTTTCACCAGCTCAGCTGCTGATGGCCAGGCGTCCCCGCAACAACCTGCCTGCTGCCCGTCTGCTGCTCACACCAGCAGTGTACGACCCCCTTAAAGTTAAACGGCAACTAGACAAAAACAAAAGTGTTCAGAAGTTTTACTACGACCGAAAAAGGGCAAGCCGCCCTCGTGCTGCGCTGAGGCCTGGAGATGAAGTAAGGATGCAACCACATCCTGGCAGTCACACATGGTCTCCGGGAGTTGTTGTGAGATCACACTGTGCCCCAAGATCTTATGTTGTTGACTGTGGAAGCAGAGAGTTCCGTCGCAACATTCAGCATCTTCGCAAGAGCACAGCAGCTGCTAACGAGTCCCATCACAGGCTTAATGGTGATCAGTGGACAGAGACACCAGAGTCAGTGAGTGTTGAGGAGCCAAAGTCTGTGTATCATCCTAATTCATCCCAAGCATCACCTGCAGAACTCAAGACTGCTAAGCAGACTTTGTCAACTGGGCAATACACTACCAGACGAGGCAGAGTGGTGAAGCCTCCAGACAGGCTCTGCTTGTAGTCAGGGAAAGGCATGGTAAAGATGCCTTGTGGAAGTGATGTGCTAGCAACCTCTCCTTCCTAATTACTCCTGTTTGTGTTCAACAGTTCATTGTTTGACAGATTGTGTTTTGTCTAGGTTGCATGCTATGTTAAAATCTTTTGTTTATGTGAACATGCAAGTTTATGATTAAGTGATTATTTTAGTATGGTTTTGTTTCATGCTTAGGAGGGGGAGATGTAATGTATTGTCATTTTGGCAGTGTTTCTTTAAGTGCTCCGTAGTTGATGCTATGACTCCTCCTACTTTGTATATGCACTGCAGCACGTAGTAAAGAACCGCGCATGTCTTGTTACTGAAGCTGTGTGTCAGTCGCATTACTTTACACACGCTGACCGTCCCTGTGCTTCTCCGTTCAAATAAAGCAGACAGCTGATGACGCACCATTGAAAGACTACAACGCACGCCCGTAAAATCAAAGTAAAAAAAAAATCGCTCTTGGATCAAATTGATAAATAATATTCTTTCCCATCGACATGTCCTGCATTTTAACTTATTTTTATTTTTTATTTATGAAAGTAAAAATTATACTTTTTGTTTTAGGGTGGCTGAGATCACAGACAGGGGGCTGAAGCCACCCTAAAAAAGGCCTAAAACCGCCCCTGCTGTGAATGTTCAGGCGTTTGTCCAGTAGATGGCGTCATCATTCCTCAGTCAAATGTCAAGTGGGCGGGACAAAACACCAAAATAACACCAACTACTCTTCTACAATGTGTTTTAAAGTTATTGAAGATATTATAAATTATTACTGGAATTAAACTGAAATTACATGTTCAATATTTACTCTCCTTAACAAATTTTGTTAGTATTAGTTTAGAGGTTGAAGACTTCATGGCAGACAGGAGCGAGAAATCCTTCAGCAGCCTGAAAGATTAAAGCGTCATTACAATCTTCTGCAGAAATATTCACAGTGCAGATTATTTACTCTGTTTGATTCTCTAAAAGCAATGCATGTGTCTGCTTCTCGAATCACGAGCTCTGGGTTTTGTAAACAGATAAATCAGTCATTAACATTCAATAAAGTGCCAAAAGTTTCCTTTTCTGTCGTCATTTTATATTCAGAATCTTTTATAAATTTACCAGAGCAACTTACTTTGTACAATTTTTCCGTACAAAGATGATTCACCGATGATGAAGTTTAAACCAGATTATATCCTTAAAATATCACATGTACCTTCCTCAGAAGTGACAGTTACTAATCAGTGTTGTACTGCATGTCTAACTGAAGTTATTGCATGAAATAAATAAAGATTTTTTTTAGCATCTTCAGAGGGGTCTGTCATATTGTAGATGATGAAGAACGTGATGTCTGTCATATTGTAGATGATGAAGAACGTGATGTCTGTCATATTGTAGATGATGAAGAACGTGATGTCTGTCATATTGTAGATGATGAAGAACGTGATGTCTGTCATATTGTAGATGATGAAGAACATGATGTCTGTCATATTGTAGATGATGAAGAACGTGATGTCTGTCATATTGTAGATGATGAAGAACGTGATGTCTGTCATATTGTAGATGATGAAGAACGTGATGTCTGTCATATTGTAGTTGATGAAGAACGTGATGTCTGTCATATTGTAGATGATGAAGAACGTGATGTCTGTCATATTGTAGATGATGAAGAACGTGATGTCTGTCATATTGTAGATGATGAAGAACGTGATGTCTGTCATATTGTAGATGATGAAGAACGTGATGTCTGTCATATTGTAGATGATGAAGAACGTGATGTCTGTCATATTGTAGTTGATGAAGAACGTGATGTCTGTCATATTGTAGATGATGAAGAACGTGATGTCTGTCATATTGTAGATGATGAAGAACGTGATGTCTGTCATATTGTAGTTGATGAAGAACGTGATGTCTGTCATATTGTAGATGATGAAGAACGTGATGTCTGTCATATTGTAGATGATGAAGAACGTGAAATAAAATGAGAAAAAATGCTGAAAGGTAAGATGACGTGTGCGCCGTACAGAGTGTTACCTTGAGTCTCTAAGCTGTGTTACTGAGCTGTAAAGGTGTCACCATCACTGGGCTGTTTTATTCTCATTCTCTATCATTATCGCTGGATTCCACATGCCACTCAAATTTAAAGTGCAGAGCCACACCTGATTCCTGTAAGAACATGTTTAAGCTCATGTATCGAAAGGAAAACCTCAATACCAGCCTTTACAGCAGCTGAATCATTTGATGACTCATTTGATGAATCACTTATTATGAATCTTCCATTTTTCCATTACATGAATATCATTATATAGGTGTTGTAGTTTCAGGTGAAAACAACCACACCTGTTTCCTGTAAAACATGTTTAAGATCATGTGACACTGACGATCCATAAAGTTTTGTTTCTCCTTCACCTCCCTCCCCTTGAAGTTCCATTAAACGTATAAAAGCCGACTGAGCTGCTCGGGAACAATAGAGGAAGAAGGAACATGGCAGAGAACCGGGTCAGGGAACCGGGTCAGAGACATGACTGGAACCGGGTCAGAGACATGTACAACGGAGTTGATGAACATGGAATGAACAAAACACAAAGAAAATTCCACAGAGATGAAACTCTTCACAGAAATCCAGATGTTTTATTCAGAATCTATCAACAGGGAAGACTCCATGTGCTGCTCTTCATGCCAACTGACACTGTAGAGTGGATAAATGTGATTCATGACAGGATTCAGGACAGGATTCAGGACAGGATTCAGGACAGGATTCAGGACAGGATTCAGGACAGAAGAGAAACTGACCCTTCTTTTCAGCTGACGGAGAGACGTGCTATAAGGGGTCTTTTACCAATCATAAACATGTCTGGTCCTGAGAATCACCTTGAACATATCTGTGACATTTTTGATCAGCTCTTTAATCAGGTGCAGGAAAACATTCGGAACAGAGCAGCAGAGAGGAACCTTGTGGCTGAGATTGAGGGACTCAATGTGAGAATCAGGGAGCTGGAAGATCAATTACAGATCCCTGGGGCTGAGATTGAGGAACTCAATGTGAGAATCAGGGAGCCGGAAGATCAAGTACAGATCCTTCAAAGACAATTGGTATGTGTGTAAAACAGGATGTACTCAGCTTTACTGAGTTTCAGGAAAATGTTTCAGTGCTTATTTAAATTAAACACCTAAAAGGTGCTTTTTTTTAAGTTGATTTTTAATGCACAGATGCAACAGAGAACTTATGCTGTGTGTGTGTGTGTGTGTGTGTGTGTGTGTGTGTGTGTGTGTGTGTGTGTGGCAACCGGCTCCCTTTTATTTACTGTTTACAGTGTTGTAATTCCTACACTGATCGTCTGAATTGAAGAGAAATAGCTTTAAATTAAAGCTGCACCTTGAGCTCAGATTCATTATTTCATTTTACCACCAATATTCTGTTGTATATCAGCTTTTCTTTTTTTAATTTCGACGCTTCTGTGATAAGCCTGAAGAGGTTAGGAGAAACGCAACGGAAGATGAAGGAGCAGCAGCCCAAAACAACCCAGAGGATGATGTTGAGGCGCTCAGAGAGAGAATCAGGGAGCTGGAACTGGAAAACAGAAAACTTCGTGAGCTTCAAGACGATTAGATGTGTCTTCAGACCAGGTACTGAAAAATGGTGTGTTAGTCAACAATGTTTCTGATACATGAAGACATTAAAACTATTATTTCAACCTTACATTGAGAAATAAATCTCACTAAACATTTATAAATCCACTTGTGTGTAGGAACTGATTTTTTATTTTTTTGGAGAAAGTGTTCTTCAAAGTTTCTTGTCTATTTTTCACTTTGTTCAGTAAGTGTGTGTGTGTGTGTGTGTGTGTGTGTGTGTGTGTTGTCTACAGTGGATAAATATAATGTCATTTGTTGTTGTTGTTTTTATTAGGTCCACACCCGAGGCCTGTGTACCACAGTTCCACTTGTGGGAGCAAATAAAGTCCATCATAATCCTGAATACTGAAAACCGGCTTTCATTTAGTGCTGAACTTCACAAAGAAGGAATGAATTTCAATTCATCTAAGGCTTAGGAATAGATTTAAACTTACTCATGTGTTTTTTCCTTGTTTATTTATTTATTTGTTTGTTTTTAGTTTGGGTGGATTTATTGATTTTATTGTATTCGATTTTAAATGTTTATTTGTCTCATACACAACCTTACACAGTACGACATGCAGATAAATGTTGTCCTAAAAGAAGAATAAAACTGTTACAATAAAAGTAGATGTTGGATTATCTGTACAAATAATAAGAATAAAATATAAAAATTATAAATATATTTATATGAATATGGTGAAGTGAGCAAACAGTATGACAATGGGAAATAAAGTTCAGGTGTTTATTATATTATTTTGCATATAATAGCCATGTAATAACATTTACTGTGCGATTTAATAAACATTTAATAAAGTGATTATTAAAACATTTTTAGACTCCAATCTACTGACTTTCTAATCGCGTTTGTGAGAATTTAAAACAAGAAGAGTTTTATATTATATATTATATGACTACACAGTAAGCCAAAAGTTATGGTATTATTTAAAATGGCAAAAGTGGACACCAAAATTTTACGCATGATGTAATGATGCCGGTCTTGAATCAGATCAGTTCATGTATGTGTGTATTCTCTACAAACAGTGTGTCCAATGAATGCAGTCATTAATAAAATAAATATTCACAAGACAAAGACCAAATCAATAAATGTTATTTTTATTTAGTATTGAATGGATTGTTTGCATTAATATTTTGTTTGTGCTACAACTCTGGTAATAAGAATAGTGACATTTCACTGCTTTTGGTTGGCGTCTTTGCGTCTTTCCGTCGATTAACGTTATAGATGAACGCCTCCAGCTCTGACTGCGCGTGCACGCTGAGCGTCCCTGTGCTTCTCCGTTCAAATAAAGCAGACAGCTGATGATGGACTATTGAAAGACTACAACGCACGCGCGTAAAATCAAAGTAAAAAAAATTGCTCTTGGATCAAATTGATAAATAATATTCTTTCCCATAGACGACACGTCCTTCATTTTAACTTATTTTTATTTTTTATTTATGAAAGTAAAAATTATACTTTTTGTTTTAGGGTGGCTGAGATCACAGACAGGGGGCTGAAGCCACCCTAAAAAAGGCCTAAAACCGCCCCTGCTGTGAATGTTCAGGCGTTTGTCCAGTAGATGGCGTCATCATTCCTCAGTCAAATGTCGAGTGGGCAGGACAAAACACCAAAATAACACCAACTACTTTTCTACAATGTGTTTTAAAGTTATTGAAGATATTATAAATTATTACTGGGATTAAACTGAAATTACATGTTCAATATTTACTCTCCTTAACAAATTTTGTTAGTATTAGTTTAGAGATCGCAGACTTCATGGCAGACAGGATCGAGAAATCCTTCAGCAGCCTGAAAGATTAAAGCGTCATTACAATCTTCTGCAGATCTGCTTCTGGGTTCGATTCCCGCCTCCACCTTGTGTGTGTGGAGTTTGCATGTTCTCCCCGTGCCTCGGGGGTTTCCTCCGGGTACTCCGGTTTCCTCCCCCGGTCCAAAGACATGCATGGTAGGTTGATTGGCATCTCTAGAAAATTGTCGTAGTGTGTGATTGTGTGAGTGAATGAGAGTGTGTGTGTGTGCCCTACGATGAGTTGGCATTCCGTCCAGGGTGTATCCTGCCTTGATGCCCGATGATGCCTGAGATAGGCACAGGCTCCCCGTGACCCGAGGTAGTTCGGATAAGTGGTAGAAGATGAATGAGAGAGAACTTATTTTGTACAATTTTTCCGTACGAAGACGATTCACCGATGATGAAGTTTAAACCAGTTTATATCCTTAAAATATCACATGTACCTTCCTCAGAAGTGACAGTTACTAATCAGTGTTGTACTGCATGTCTAACCTCAGTTATTGCATGAATAAATAAAGAATTTTTTAGCATCTTCAGAGGGGTCTGTCATATTGTAGATGATGAAGAACGTGATGTCTGTCATATTGTAGATGATGAAGAACGTGATGTCTGTCATATTGTAGATGATGAAGAACGTGATGTCTGTCATATTGTAGCTGATGAAGAACGTGAAATAAAATGAGAAAAAATGCTGAAAGGTAAGATGACGTGTGCGCCGTACAGAGTGTTACCTTGAGTCTCTAACCTGTGTTACTGAGCTGTAAAGGTGTCACCGTCACAGGGCTGTTTTATTCTCTTCTCTATCATTATCGCTGGATTCCACCTGCCACTCATATTTATAGTGCACGATAACTTCGGCTGCTTTGCATTAAATAAACTAAAAGTAAATCAGAAGAGAATCTGTGATTGTGATCGTAGTTTTACACACGCTTTCGTCTCTGCTTGATACTGTAAGCGTTTGGACTACAATACTTTTACCTTAGATCGAAAGGAAAACCTCAATACCAGCCTTTACAGCAGCTGAATCATTTGATGAATCACTTATTATTAATCTTCCATTTTTACCATTACGTGAATATCATTACATAAGTTTTGTAGTTTCAGGTGGAAACAGAACCACATCTGATTCCTGTAAGAACATGTTTAAGATCACTGGCTATTTTCAAACTTTGGTTGAAGATCTACTTATTCAGGAAACACTTCAACTAGGACTAATTTCCCTATTTTTTGCATTTATTAAAAAAAAAACCCAAACCTTTGAAACTTTTTCATTGTAACTTTGAACAATGTTTTAAATTCATGGTATCTTAAGTATGTAACCTAGTGAACCAGCACTAATGTATTCAATGTTAGAGATTTAAGCACTTATGTACGTCACTCTGGATAAGAGAGTCTGTCACATGCTGTAAATGTAAATATAATGTAAATGTAAGATCATGTGACACTGACGATCCATAAAGTTTCGTTTTTCCTTCACCTCCCTCCACTTGAAGTTCCATTAAACGTATAAAAGCTTTCTGTTCAGCTGACGGAGAGACGTGCTATAAGGGGTCATTTACCAATCATAAACATGTCTGGTCCTGAGAATCACCTTGAATATATCTGTGAGTCTTTTGATCAGCTCTATAATCAGGTGCAGGAAAACATTCAGGACAGAGCAGCACCACAGAGGAACTATGCGGCTGAGATTGAGGAACTCAATGTGAGAATCAGGGAGCTGGAAGAGGAAATCACGATCCTTCAAAGACTATTGGTAGGTGTGTAAAACAGGATGTACTCAGCTTTACTGAGTTTCAGGTAAATGTTTCAACACTTATTTAAATTAAGCAGCTAAAAGGTCGAGAGTTTGTTTTAAGTTGATTTTTAATGCATAGATTCAACAGAGAAGGACAACATCTCGCCTTATGCTGTGTGTGTGTGTGTGTGTGTGTGTGTGTGTGTGTGTGTGTGTGTGTGTGTATGAGTTTGTATATATGTGAGTGTGTCTGTATGTGTATGAGTTTGTATATATGTGTGTGTGTGGCAACCGGCTCCCTTTTATTTATTGATGCCGTGGGATGAATTCTGAAGTGTAGAGAGAATTATCTGCTCGAATTCAACCATCACTGGGGAACAAACCCAGCATCATCACACAGTCACTGACTGGAAAGGTGTTTAAAATAATTAATAATGATTTTAATGTATCATTAAAAAATCAGACTGGCCCATAAACTAATAAGTGTTACAATTCCTACACTGTTCGTCTGATGTGGATAGAAATACCTACAATTTAAAGCTGGACCTTGAGCTCAGATTCATTATTTCACTTTACCACCAATATTCTGTTGTATAACAGCACAAATATTCTGTCTGTCTATATACAATGTAATGATCTTTTCTTTTTTAAACTATTACAGGAGGAGATTACAGGCCAAAGACAAGGCCGGTGACGTCCTGCTTTCCTTTCATCACTGCGCTGTATTTTTTAAAAATATATTAAAATAATTGTAATATAGTTAAGTGGTTGAATTAAATGCTCGACTGCTTCCATAATCTCTCCGGGTAAAGAGGAAGATACACAGTGAGACTTTTCTCCTTGGTGATGGAATAAACCTCTGAAAACATCTGAACTGAACTGAACTTAAAGACTGAACCTCTTCCTGAAATATTTAAAGTTACTTATGTTTGTTTTATTGTTTTATTTTTTGTACTTGTATTGGGTTGTATTGAATGATAGACACTTTTTTTATGTCGCTCTAAATAAGGGCTCCTGCCAAATGTCCTAAATGTAAATGAGTCCAAGCAGAACTTTATACAAACGGAACAATAACGAGACCTTACATAAACATTTCTTTTTTAAATAATTTAAAAATAATAATTTCAAAATGAGCTTGGGGGTCACGGTGGCTTAGTGGTTAGCACGTTTGCCTCACACCTCCAGGGTCAGGGTTCGATTCCCGCCTCCACCTTGTGTGTGTGGAGTTTGCATGTTCTCCCCGTGCCTCGGGGGTTTCCTCCGGGTACTCCGGTTTCCTCCCCCGGTCCAAAGACATGCATGGTAGGTTGATTGGCATCTCTGGAAAATTGTCCGTAGTGTGTGATTGTGTGAGTGAATGAGAGTGTGTGTGTGTGCCCTGTGATGGGTTGGCACTCCGTCCAGGGTGTATCCTGCCTTGATGCCCGATAGGCACATGCTGCCCGTGACCAGAGGTAGTTCGGATAAGCGGTAGAAAATGAGTGAATTAATATATATATATATATATATATATATATATATATATATATATATATATAGCGGCTATGCACAAATGCCCTGTAAACACACACACACACACACACACACACACACACACACGAAATCGAATTGTTTCCCAAATCCTGCATTTTTACAGCCCCCACGTTCCCCTTGTGCACGTGACTGCGCATATAATGATAACTAACATCTGTGTCGTGTTCATTTCTAAGGGAACTGTATATAGGGCTGTATGTATTATTACAAATAGATTATTAAATGTAATTGTCAATTTTTATTGGAGTAAATGGTCCCAGATGGATCTTAATAACTCTGGAAACTTTTCTTGGTAACAAACTACACATTTAATACATAACACCAATGATGCAGACAGTAATATTGGATATTCACAAATTCTTTTCATTTTCCCTGAAACTCATCCTGTTGTTTGGTTGGGACTTTTTTAATGTTTCATTGTAAGATAAATGCATGCATTATTTAATTTACATTAAAACCAAATCTTTGTGTTGTTGTAACATCAATACACACACTTTCATCTTCCGCCCTCAGTATTTCACTGTGCTGTTACACTCCTCTGAGCTCCTCTATGGTTGCTTACATAACTAAGTTCTCCTCAAATGAAGGGTTTTCCATTAACTAGCAGAAATATGATACATTTTCTGTTTAATCGACTTATAAATTTTTAGCTTCTTGGGGTAAAGACTGAGCTTTGAGCAGGTTTGTTGAAGGTATCTAGGCAGACTCCAGCTATCGCTAAGTAGCACGCTCGATATCCTGGTCTAGTGGAGAAGCTTGATGTTGATTCTTTCACCTGAAAATGAAAATTAAAGAATTAAATTTTACCTTTCAAAACAGATAAATAATCAACAGTAATTATTACTATTAATACATAATAGTGATCACGTAATGCACTTAATGAATAGCTTGATGAATCACTTAATCACTTAACGAATCATTTAACGGATCAATTAATAGATCAAGGGGGGAACGTGGCTTAGTGTTTAGCACGTTCGCCTCACACCTCCAGGGTTGGGGGTTCGATTCCCGCCTCCGCCTTGTGTGTGTGGAGTTTGCATGTTCTCCCCGTGCCTCGGGGGTTTCCTCCAGGTACTCTGGTTTCCTCCCCCGGTCCAAAGACATGCATGGTAGGTGCAGAACGTGATGTCTGTCATATTGTAGTTGATGAAGAACGTGATGTCTGTCATATTGTAGATGATGAAGAACGTGATGTCTGTCATATTGTAGTTGATGAAGAACGTGATGTCTGTCATATTGTAGATGATGAAGAACGTGATGTCTGTCATATTGTAGATGATGAAGAACGTGATGTCTGTCATATTGTAGTTGATGAAGAACGTGATGTCTGTCATATTGTAGATGATGAAGAACGTGATGTCTGTCATATTGTAGATGATGAAGAACGTGATGTCTGTCATATTGTAGATGATGAAGAACGTGATGTCTGTCATATTGTAGATGATGAAGAACGTGATGTCGGTCATATTGTAGATGATGAAGAACGTGAAATAAAATGAGAAAAAATGCTGAAAGGTAAGATGACGTGTGCGCCGTACAGAGTGTTACCTTGAGTCTCTAACCTGTGTTACTAAGCAGTAAAGGTGTCACCGTCACAGGGCTGTTTTATTCTCTTCTCTATCATTATCGCTGGATTCCACCTGCCACTCATATTTATAGTGCACGATAACTTCGGCTGCTTTGCATTAAATAAACTAAAAGTAAATCAGAAGAGAATCTGTGATTGTGATCGTAGTTTTACACACGCTTTCGTCTCTGCTTGATACTGTAAGCGTTTGGACTACAATACTTTTACCTTAGATCGAAAGGAAAACCTCAATACCAGCCTTTACAGCAGCTGAATCATTTGATGAATCACTTATTATGAATCTTCCATTTTTACCATTACGTGAATATCATTACATAAGTTTTGTAGTTTCAGGTGGAAACAGAACCACATCTGATTCCTGTAAGAACATGTTTAAGATCATTGGCTATTTTCAAACTTTGGTTGAAGATCTACTTATTCAGGAAACACTTCAACTAGCACTTATTTCCCTATTTTTTGCATTTATTAAAAAAAAACCCAAACCTTTGAAACTTTTTCATTGTAACTTTGAACAATGTTTTAAACTCATGGTATCTTAAGTATGTAACCTAGTGAACCAGCACTAATGTATTCAATGTTAGAGATTTAAGCACTTATGTACGTCACTCTGGATAAGAGAGTCTGTCACATGCTGTAAATGTAAATATAATGTAAATGTAAGATCATGTGACACTGACGATCCATAAAGTTTCGTTTTTCCTTCACCTCCCTCCACTTGAAGTTCCATTAAACGTATAAAAGCCGACTGAGCTGCTCGGAACAATAGAGAAAGAAGGAACATGTCAGAGAACCGGGTCAGAGACAGGAACCGGGTCAGGGACATGTACGAGGGAGTTAATCTAGACGAAATGTCCAAAAGACAAAAAAAAGCACACAGAGACAA
Organism: Tachysurus vachellii; assembly: GCF_030014155.1. Taxonomy (NCBI): domain Eukaryota; kingdom Metazoa; phylum Chordata; class Actinopteri; order Siluriformes; family Bagridae; genus Tachysurus; species Tachysurus vachellii. The sequence continues at coordinate 26,521,666 of NC_083468.1, forward strand.
AACTCTTTATAATAATCCAGATGTTTTATTCAGAATCTATCGACAGGGGAGACTCCATGTGCTGCTCTTCATGCCAACTGACACTGTAGAGTGGAAGAAGGTGATTCAGGACAGGATTCAGGACAGAAGCAGAGCTGACCCTTCTGTTCAGCTGACGGAGAGACGTGCTATAAAGGGTCATTTACCAATCATAAACATGTCTGGTCCTGAGAATCACCTCGAATATATCTGTGAGTCTTTTGATCAGCTCTATAATCAGGTGCAGGAAAACATTCAGGACAGAGCAGCACCACAGAGGAACTATGCGGCTGAGATTGAGGAACTCAATGTGAGAATCAGGGAGCTGGAAGAGGAAATCACGATCCTTAAAAGACGATTGGTAGGTGTGTAAAACAGGATGTTCTCAGCTTTACTGAGTTTCAGGTAAATGTTTCAACACTTATTTAAATTAAGCAGCTAAAAGGTCGAGAGTTTGTTTTAAGTTGATTTTTAATGCATAGATTCAACAGAGAAGGACAACATCTCGCCTTATGCTGTGTGTGTGTGTGTGTGTGTGTGTGTGTATGAGTTTGTATATATGTGAGTGTGTCTGTATGTGTATGAGTTTGTATATATGTGTGTGTGTGGCAACCGGCTCCCTTTTATTTATTGATGCCGTGGGATGAATTCTGAAGTGTAGAGAGAATTATCTGCTCGAATTCAACCATCACTGGGGAACAAACCCAGCATCATCACACAGTCACTGACTGGAAAGGTGTTTAAAATAATTAATAATGATTTTAATGTATCATTAAAAAATCAGCCTGGCCCATAAACTAATAAGTGTTACAATTCCTACACTGTTCGTCTGATGTGGATAGAAATACCTACAATTTAAAGCTGGACCTTGAGCTCAGATTCATTATTTCACTTTACCACCAATATTCTGTTGTATAACAGCACAAATATTCTGTCTGTCTATATACAATGTAATGATCTTTTCTTTTTTATACTATTACAGGAGGAGATTACAGGCCAAAGACAAGGCCGGTGACGTCCTGCTTTCCTTTCATCACTGCGCTGTATTTTTTAAAAATATATTAAAATAGTTGTGATATAGTTAAGTGGTTGAATTAAATGCTCGACTGCTTCCATAATCTCTCCGGGTAAAGAGGAAGATACACAGTGAGACTTTTCTCCTTGGTGATGGAATAAACTTCTGAAAACATCTGAACTGAACTGAACTTAAAGACTGAACCTCTTCCTGAAATATTTAAAGTTACTTATGTTTGTTTTATTGTTTTATTTTTTGTACTTGTATTGGGTTGTTTTGAATGATAGACCCTTTTTTTATGTCGCTCTAAATAAAAGCTCCTGCCAAATGTCCTAAATGTAAATGAGTCCAAGCAGAACTTTATACAAACGGAACAATAACGAGACCTTACATAAACATTTCTTTTTTAAATAATTTAAAAATAATAATTTCAAAATGAGCTAGGGGGTCACGGTGGCTTATTGGTTAGCACGTTTGCCTCACACCTCCAGGGTCAGGGTTCGATTCCCGCCTCCACCTTGTGTGTGTGGAGTTTGCATGTTCTCCCCGTGCCTCGGGGGTTTCCTCCGGGTACTCCGGTTTCCTCCCCCGGTCCAAAGACATGCATGGTAGGTTGATTGGCATCTCTGGAAAATTGTCCGTAGTGTGTGATTGTGTGAGTGAATGAGAGTGTGTGTGTGTGCCCTGTGATGGGTTGGCACTCCGTCCAGGGTGTATCCTGCCTTGATGCCCGATAGGCACATGCTGCCCGTGACCAGAGGTAGTTCGGATAAGCGGTAGAAAATGAGTGAATGAATATATATATATATATATATATATATATATATATATATATATATATATAGCGGCTATGCACAAATGCCCTGTAAACACACACACACACACACACACACACACACACGAAATCGAATTGTTTCCCAAATCCTGCATTTTTACAGCCCCCACGTTCCCCTTGTGCACGTGACTGCGCATATAATGATAACTAACATCTGTGTCGTGTTCATTTCTAAGGGAACTGTATATAGGGCTGTATGTATTATTACAAATAGATTATTAAATGTAATTGTCAATTTTTATTGGAGTAAATGGTCCCAGATGGATCTTAATAACTCTGGAAACTTTTCTTGGTAACAAACTACACATTTAATACATAACACCAATGATGCAGACAGTAATATTGGATATTCACAAATTCTTTTCATTTTCCCTGAAACTCATCCTGTTGTTTGGTTGGGACTTTTTTAATGTTTCATTGTAAGATAAATGCATGCATTATTTAATTTACATTAAAACCAAATCTTTGTGTTGTTGTAACATCAATACACACACTTTCATCTTCCGCCCTCAGTATTTCACTGTGCTGTTACACTCCTCTGAGCTCCTCTATGGTTGCTTACATAACTAAGTTCTCCTCAAATGAAGGGTTTTCCATTAACTAGCAGAAATATGATACATTTTCTGTTTAATCGACTTATAAATTTTTAGCTTCTTGGGGTAAAGACTGAGCTTTGAGCAGGTTTGTTGAAGGTATCTAGGCAGACTCCAGCTATCGCTAAGTAGCACGCTCGATATCCTGGTCTAGTGGAGAAGCTTGATGTTGATTCTTTCACCTGAAAATGAAAATTAAAGAATTAAATTTTACCTTTCAAAACAGATAAATAATCAACAGTAATTATTACTATTAATACATAATAGTGATCACGTAATGCACTTAATGAATAGCTTGATGAATCACTTAATCACTTAACGAATCATTTAACGGATCAATTAATAGATCAAGGGGGGAACGTGGCTTAGTGTTTAGCACGTTCGCCTCACACCTCCAGGGTTGGGGGTTCGATTCCCGCCTCCGCCTTGTGTGTGTGGAGTTTGCATGTTCTCCCCGTGCCTCGGGGGTTTCCTCCGGGTACTCTGGTTTCCTCCCCCGGTCCAAAGACATGCATGGTAGGTTGATTGGCATCTCTGGAAAATTGTCCGTAGTGTGTGATTGCGTGAGTGGATGAGAGTGTGTGTGTGTGTGCCCTGCGATGGGTTGGCACTCCGTCCAGTGTGTATCCTGCCTTGATGCCCAATGACGCCTGGGATAGGATAAGCGGTAGAAAATGAATGAATAAATGAATTAATAGATCACTAATGAATCGTTGTTTTTTTGCCTATAACATAAGGTCTGTGCTTTAATTTTCCACCTGATTTCTCTGTACTGTATGATTACTGTATGATTGTACTGTATATTACTGTGTATTACTGTATGATTGTACTGTATATTACTGTGTATTACTGTATATTACTGTATGATTGTACTGTATATTACTGTATGATTGTACTGTATATTACTGTATGATTGTACTGTATATTACTGTATGATTGTACTGTATATTACTGTATGATTGTACTGTATATTACTGTGTATTACTGTATATTACTGTATGATTGTACTGTATATTACTGTATGATTGTACTGTATATTACTGTATGATTGTACTGTATATTACTGTATGATTGTACTGTATATTACTGTATGATTGTACTGTATATTACTGTATGATTGTACTGTATATTACTGTATAAATGTACTGTATATTACTGTATGATTGTACTGTATATTAATCAGATAATTACATTTTCTTTAAAAATGGTCTTTTTTTTGAAGGGAAAATTAAACTGATGTTAAAACCACCCCTGTTTTCGGAAGTAATAACAACTTAAACACACACACACACACACACACACACACACACACACACACACACACACATACAGTACACATACCTGGTCTGTAGCCCGCCTATTGAAGGGGGGGGGGTTCTTTTTTCAAAAAGTGGACTTTTTGCAGTTTTTCTCCTCCTTTTGTATTTAATTATGAGGTTACTTCATTTTGGTGACCTTTTATGCACTAATTTGTGCTGGATTATCTTGTCTGCTTGTCTGCTGGTATCTTAACGAGCACGCTTTTTGATGCACCTAAATGATTTACTGCATTGTTGTCAAATTGCTTCCTCATGTACCACCTTTGTCAGTCCATACACAGTTCATAAGTTTAAAGCCCACACTAACGACAGAATAGATTTAATGAACTTTACTGAAGTATTAATAATCATTATTTTCATCATCATTTCTTGACTCTCTGTCAATGCCTCTTTGCTTGTTGCTGTATTTGTCTTGACACTTATGGATTTTGTTCACTGGTCAGTTCCAATCTTCTTGGGTGCAATTATTACGTAACTAGTACGTCGTGTGTTAGCTGGGTAGGGATCGTAAATCAATTAATATACTTATCATTCCAGATCATTTACCTCAAGCGGTCAAGGAATAAAGACGCGCACCGAAGGAGAGAAGCATTTCCATTGGCTCCAGTCTGCTGGTATTGGCCAATCACAAAAGTCGATATTGCACAGCCAATATCACTGAATATCCCACTATGTTTTATTATTATAATTACGCTACGTTTATATGGATATTATATTGTAGACTATTAGGTGGATAAAATATAGAAATCCTTTTAATTAAAAATATATATATATAACCCCTCCCCCCATCATTCAGAGGCGATGCTTCACCCGAGGTAGTTCGGATAAGCGGTAGAAAATGAGTGAGTGAGAACTTATTTTGTACAATTTTTCCGTACAAAGACGATTCACTGATGATGTGTATCCGATGAAGAAGTTTAAACCAGTTTATGTCCTTAAAATATCACATGTATATTGTAGTTGATGAAGAACGTGATGTCTGTCATATTGTAGATGATGAAGAACGTGATGTCTGTCATATTGTAGATGATGAAGAACGTGATGTCGGTCATATTGTAGATGATGAAGAACGTGATGTCTGTCATATTGTAGATGATGAAGAACGTGATGTCGGTCATATTGTAGATGATGAAGAACGTGATGTCGGTCATATTGTAGATGATGAAGAACGTGATGTCTGTCATATTGTAGATGATGAAGAACGTGAAATAAAATGAGAAAAAATGCTGAAAGGTAAGATGACGTGTGCGCCGTACAGAGTGTTACCTTGAGTCTCTAACCTGTGTTACTGAGCTGTAAAGGTGTCACCGTCACAGGGCTGTTTTATTCTCTTCTCTATCATTATCGCTGGATTCCACCTGCCACTCATATTTATAGTGCACGATAACTTCGGCTGCTTTGCATTAAATAAACTAAAAGTAAATCAGAAGAGAATCTGTGATTGTGATCGTAGTTTTACACACGCTTTCGTCTCTGCCTGATACTGTAAGCGTTTGGACTACAATACTTTTACCTTAGATCGAAAGGAAAACCTCAATACCGGCCTTTACAGCAGCTGAATCATTTGATAACTCATTTGACAATTGAATCACATGAATCACTTATTATGAATCTTCCATTTTTACCATTACGTGAATATCATTACATAAGTTTTGTAGTTTCAGGTGGAAACAGAACCACATCTGATTCCTGTAAGAACATGTTTAAGATCACTGGCTATTTTCAAACTTTGGTTGAAGATCTACTTATTCAGGAAACACTTCAACTAGCACTTATTTCCCTATTTTTTGCATTTATTAAAAAAAACCCAAACCTTTGAAACTTTTTCATTGTAACTTTGAACAATGTTTTAAACTCATGGTATCTTAAGTATGTAACCTAGTGAACCAGCACTAATGTATTCAATGTTAGAGATTTAAGCACTTATGTACGTCACTCTGGATAAGAGAGTCTGTCACATGCTGTAAATGTAAATATAATGTAAATGTAAGATCATGTGACACTGACGATCCATAAAGTTTCGTTTTTCCTTCACCTCCCTCCACTTGAAGTTCCATTAAACGTATAAAAGCCGACTGAGCTGCTCGGAACAATAGAGAAAGAAGGAACATGTCAGAGAACCGGGTCAGAGACAGGAACCTGGTCAGGGACTGGAACTGGGTCAGGGACATGTACGAGGGAGTTAATCTAGACGAAATGTCCAAAAGACAAAAAAAAGCACACAGAGACAAAACTCTTTATAATAATCCAGATGTTTTATTCAGAATCTATCAACAGGGAAGACTCCATGTGCTGCTCTTCATGCCAACTGACACTGTAGAGTGGAAGAAGGTGATTCAGGACAGGATTCAGGACAGAATAGATGCTGACCCTTCTGTTCAGCTGACGGAGACACCTGCTATAAGTGGTGATTTACCAATCATAAACATGTCTGGTCCTGAGAATCACCTTAAACATATCTGTGACATTTTTGATCAGCTCTTTAATCAGGTGCAGGAAAACATTCAGAACAGAGCAGCACAGAGGAACCTTGTGGCTGAGATTGAGGAACTCAATGTGAGAATCAGGGAGCTGGAAGATCAATTACAGATCCCTGGGGCTGAGATTGAGGGACTCAATGTGAGAATCAGGGAGCTGGAAGATCGATTACAGATCCTTCAAAGACAATTGGTATGTGTGTAAAACAGGATGTACTCAGCTTTACTGAGTTTCAGGAAAATGTTTCAGTGCTTATTTAAATTAAACACCTAAAAGGTGCTTTTTTTTAAGTTGATTTTTAATGCACAGATGCAACAGAGAACTTATGCTGTGTGTGTGTGTGTGTGTGTGTGTGTGTGTGTGTGTGTGTGTGTGTGTGTGTGTGTGTGTGTGTGTGTGTGTGTGTGTGTGTGGCAACCGGCTCCCTTTTATTTACTGTTTACAGTGTTGTAATTCCTACACTGATTGTCTGAATTGAAGAGAAATAGCTTTAAATTAAAGCTGCACCTTGAGCTCAGATTCATTATTTCATTTTACCACCAATATTCTGTTGTATATCAGCTTTTCTTTTTTTAATTTCGACGCTTCTGTGATAAGTCTGAAGAGGTTAGGAGAAACGCAACGGAAGATGAAGGAGCAGCAGCCCAAAACAACCCAGAGGATGATGTTGAGGAGCTCAGAGAGAGAATCAGGGAGCTGGAACTGGAAAACAGAAGACTTCGTGGGCTTCAAGACGATTAGATGTGTCTTCAGACCAGGTACTGAAAAATGGTGTGTTAGTCAACAATGTTTCTGATACATTAAGACATTATATATATTATTTCAACCTTACGTTGAGAAATAAATCTCACTAAACATTTATAAATCCACTTGTGTGTATGAACTGATTTTTTATTTTTTGGAGAAAGTGTTCTTCAAAGGTTCTTGTCTAGTTTTCACATAACATAAACACTACACGTTTTATCTATCACCAAATAAAGAGGCTCAAAGTTTCACTTTGTACTGTGTGTGTGTGTGTGTGTGTGTGTGTGTTGTCTACAGTGGATAAATATAATGTCATTTGTTGTTGTTGTTTTTATTAGGTCCACACCCGAGGCCTGTGTACCACAGTTCCACTTGTGGGAGCAAATAAAGTGCATCATAATCCTGAATACTGAAAACCGGCTTTCATTTAGTGCTGAACTTCACAAAGAAGAAATGAATTTCAATTCATCTAAGGCTTAGGAATAGATTTAAACTTGCTCGTGTGTTTTGTTTATTTTGTTTTGTTTATTTTTTGTTTGTTAGTTTGTTTTTAGTTTGGTTTGATTTATTGATTTTATTGTATTCGATTTTAAATGTTTATTTGTCTCATACACAACCTTACACAGTACGACATGCAGATAAATGTTGTCCTAAAAGAAGAATAAAACTGTTACAATAAAAGTAGATGTTGGATTATCTGTACAAATAATAAGAATAAAATATAAAAATTATAAATATATTTATATGAATATGGTGAAGTGAGCAAACAGTATGACAATGGGAAATAAAGTTCAGGTGTTTACTATATTATTTTGCATATAATAGCCATGTAATAACATTTACTGTGCGATTTAATAAACATTTAATAAAGTGATTATTAAAACATTTTTAGACTCCAATCTACTGACTTTCTAATCGCTTTTGTTGTGAAGCAGGCGGCGGTTCTAGGGTCTCATCTTTAGGGGGTTTTAGCCCTCAGTGAGAATTTAAAACAAGAAGAGTTTTATATTATATATTATATGACTACACAGTAAGCCAAAAGTTATGTTGTTATTTAAAATGACAAAAGTGGACACCAAAATTTTACGCATGATGTAATGATGTCGGTCTTGAATCAGATCAGTTCATGTATGTGTGTATTCTCTACAAACAGTGTGTCCAATGAATGCAGTCATTAATAAACAAATATTCACAATACAAAGACCAAATCAATAAATGTTATTTTTATTTTGTATTGAATGGATTGTTTGCATTAATATTTTGTTTGTGCTACAACTCTGGTAATAAGAATAGTGACATTTCACTGCTTTCGATTAACGTTATAGATAAACGCCTCCAGCTCCGACTGCGTGTGCACTCTGTAATGTATTGTCATTTTGGCAGTGTTTCTTTAAGTGCTCCGTAGTTGATGCTATGACTCCTCCTACTTTGTATATGCACTGCAGCACGTAGTAAAGAACCGCGCATGTCTTGTTACTGAAGCTGTGTGTCAGTCGCATTACTTTACACACGCTGACCGTCCCTGTGCTTCTCCGTTCAAATAAAGCAGACAGCTGATGACGCACCATTGAAAGACTACAACGCACGCCCGTAAAATCAAAGTAAAAAAAAAATCGCTCTTGGATCAAATTGATAAATAATATTCTTTCCCATCGACATGTCCTGCATTTTAACTTATTTTTATTTTTTATTTATGAAAGTAAAAATTATACTTTTTGTTTTAGGGTGGCTGAGATCACAGACAGGGGGCTGAAGCCACATGAACATGATGAACACAACTACTCTTCTACAATGTGTTTTAAAGTTATTGAAGATATTATAAATTATTACTGGGATTAAACTGAAATTACATGTTCAAGTTTAGAGATCGAAGACTTCATGGCAGACAGGAGCGAGAAATCCTTCAGCAGCCTGAAAGATTAAAGCGTCATTACAATCTTCTGCAGATCTGCTTCTGGGTTCGATTCCCGCCTCTGCCTTGTGTGTGTGGAGTTTGCATGTTCTCCCCATGCCTCGGGGGTTTCCTCCGGGTACTCCGGTTTCCTCCCCCGGTCCAAAGACATGCATGGTAGGTTGATTGGCATCTCTAGAAAATTGTCGTAGTGTGTGATTGCGTGAGTGAATGAGAGTGTGTGTGTGTGCCCTACGATGAGTTGGCACTCCGTCCAGGGTGTATCCTGCCTTGATGCCCGATGATGCCTGAGATAGGCACAGGCTCCCCGTGACCCGAGGTAGTTCGGATAAGTGGTAGAAGATGAATGAGAGAGAACTTATTTTGTACAATTTTTCCGTACAAAGACGATTCACCGATGATGAAGTTTAAACCAGTTTATATCCTTAAAATATCACATGTACCTTCCTCAGAAGTAACAGTTACTAATCAGTGTTGTACTGCATGTCTAACCTCAGTTATTGCATGAAATAAATAAAGATTTTTTTTAGCATCTTCAGAGGGGTCTGTCATATTGTAGATGATGAAGAACGTGATGTCTGTCATATTGTAGATGATGAAGAACGTGATGTCTGTCATATTGTAGATGATGAAGAACGTGATGTCTGTCATATTGTAGATGATGAAGAACGTGAAATAAAATGAGAAAAAATGCTGAAAGGTAAGATGACGTGTGCGCCGTACAGGGTGTTACCTTGAGTCTCTAACCTGTGTTACTGAGCTGTACAGGTGTCACCGTCACAGGGCTGTTTTATTCTCTTCTATATCATTATCGCTGGATTCCACATGCCACTCAAATTTAAAGTGCAGAGCCACACCTGATTCCTGTAAGAACATGTTTAAGCTCATGTATCGAAAGGAAAACCTCAATACCAGCCTTTACAGCAGCTGAATCATTTGATGACTCATTTGATGAATCACTTATTATGAATCTTCCATTTTTCCATTACATGAATATCATTATATAGGTGTTGTAGTTTCAGGTGAAAACAACCACACCTGTTTCCTGTAAAACATGTTTAAGATCATGTGACACTGACGATCCATAAAGTTTTGTTTCTCCTTCACCTCCCTCCCCTTGAAGTTCCATTAATAACCTTCGTCTTGTGTTAGGGTCGGCACTGACCCGTTTTTAGGTTTTAAATGCTTAAAAGTACCACATAAATTTGTTAATTGCATCAAGGCTTTTTGACTTTGTCAGGAACCTTTATTTAAACAAAATAAAACAAAAAAAATAAATTTTACCTAAATTATAAAATGCTCTGGTGAAAATTATGACCTTTGTGTAGTTAGGGTCAGTTTTGACCCAGTTATAATATAATATTATAATACTATAATTAGTGCCAAATCTGAAATCATAAACACACTGTCAGCTCACTAACACTGTCAGCCAACAGCCCATTGACAGCCAGCTTCTCTTCCAAACCTGTGAGCTTTAGTTAGGGGCTTCTCCCTTTGCCCGTTTGTCACCTTCCCTGAACAAACAAAACAAACAAAGATGTATACTTCCAGACACCTAAGGCATGCATAAGACCAATTCAGTTGGGAGTTAGTGACTTGCAGAGTACACATCACCATCTTGGAGCATGCGAAAATGAAAAGAATTTACGACAAGCCAAGCTCTGGATCATATCTTTGCTGAAAATGAGGCAGAGGACAGAGAACAGCATAGTGATATGGACAAGCATGTTTCTGATGATGAAGATGATGTAAAGTATCAACGGAAGACACAGACACATCTGATGAGTCTGATGAGGTGGTTGCCAGTGCTGAAGTAACATATATTGGAGCTCAGTACCTCCTGAATTTCATGGCAGCAAACGTCATCAAAATCTACAGTTTTACACAGGCAAACCTGTGAGTGGCATCTCTGAGAAAAAACAACGAAAATGTGTAGACCTCGATATGACTACTGGACTACGGGATCACAATATCACGTGTGACAATTTTTTACCAGCTATGACCTTGGACAAGAACTTCTTAGAAGGAAACTTACCATGGTGAGCACAATAAAAAAATAAATTAATAAACCTGAGTTGCCCGTTGAAATTTTGCAGGTGAAGCACAGGGCTCCTCTTTCTTCAAAATTCACTTTTACAGACACCACCACTGTTGTTTCATGTTGTCCAAAAAAGAACTGAGTGTCGTACTTATGTCCACTTTTCACAAAGATTCTGCTGTCTCATCACGAAGTGACAAAAAGCCCATATTAATCCTGGACTATAATAAAAACAATGGAGAGGTGGACTACCTGGACAAGGTGACTGCCACCTAGACTTTCCAGTCAATGACCAGGAGATGGCCAATGGTTGTGTTTTATTACATGCAATGCATACAATGCATTTGTGTTGTGGACTCACATTCACCTGGGGTGGAACTCAACCAAAAAAAAAAGCGAAGAATGTTTTTTGAGGAGCTGGTTCCCTTGTCCCTTCCCTAGCAATAAGGACAGAAAGACAAATATATTGTGCTTCTACTACAAAATATATCTCTGCAAAGAACACATTAAAAGTGTGTCTTTTTTGCCACACATGCATCTAAACACACACATACTCATGCATGTTTTTGCACACAAAGACTTTTTTTGGATTTAGTAGTAATAGATTTCTATTGGTTTGATTTGCTTGATTGGTTGTTGTGTGTTTGACCTTGCAAATCTACATTTTGTCTTATTACTTGTTCTGCTTTTCATTTTGTATTTGTATTAATGTTCTATTTTTGAAAAAATATATGGGTCAAAATTGACCCATAACACCATAGATGTTACAATAGTTAATAAAATTAAAATGAAAAAATATATAAAACAAATTTATTGAAGAGATGTGTCCTAATACTCATCAGTAATAGTCAGGAAACATAACAATCTTTCATTTATTTATGTAATTCTCTTGAGGTTAGTTTTACCATTTTTTGGAATTGAAAGCGAAAAGTATGCTGTCAAAAGAAAGGCCCAGGGGCCACACCAAAAATATTAAAACCAATCTTTTTATGGATAAGGAAGCCTAACATGGTATCTAAGAGGTAGGAAACAAATCTGATAATAAATAATTGTTTTGAGGCTATTTTATGACTGTTTTAAGACACGGGTCAAAACCGACCCGTTAACATAAGAGATGGTAAAAGAAAGCTAACATAAGAGGAAGGTTAAACGTATAAAAGCCGACTGAGCTGCTTGGGAACAATAGAGGAAGAAGGAACCATGGCAGAGAACCAGGTCAGGGACAGGAACCGGGTCAGGGACATGTACGACGGAGTTGATGAAGATGGAATGAACGAAGCACAAAAAAAAGCACACAGAGATGAAACTCTTCTAAATAATCCAGATGTTCTATTCAGAATCTATCAACAGGGAAGACTCCATGTGCTGCTCTTCATGCCAACTGACACAGAAGAGTGGAAGAAGGTGATTCAGGACAGGATTCGGGACAGAAGCAGAGCTGACCCTTCTGTTCAGCTGACGGAGAGACGTGATATAAAGGGTGATTTACCAATCATAAACATGTCTGGTCCTGAGGATCACCTCGAATATATCTGTGACATTTTTGATCAGCTCTATAATCAGGTGCAGGAAAACATTCAGAACAGAGCAGCACCACAGAGGAACCTTGTGGCTGAGATTGAGGGACTCAATGTGAGAATCAGGGAGCCGGAAGATCAAGTACAGATCCCTGGGGCTGAGATTGAGGAACTCAATGTGAGAATCAGGGAGCTGGAAGATCGATTACAGATCCTTCAAAGACAATTGGTATGTGTGTAAAACAGGATGTACTCAGCTTTACTGAGTTTCAGGAAAATGTTTCAGTGCTTATTTAAATTAAACACGTAAAAGGTGCTTTTTTTTAAGTTGATTTTTAATGCACAGATGCAACAGAGAACTAATGCTGTGTGTGTGTGTGTGTGTGTGTGTGTGTGTGTGTGTGTGTGTGTGTGTGTGTGTGTGTGTGTGTGTGTGTGTGTGTGTGTGGCAACCGGCTCCCTTTTATTTACTGTTTACAGTGTTGTAATTCCTACACTGATTGTCTGAATTGAAGAGAAATAGCTTTAAATTAAAGCTGCACCTTGAGTTCAGATTCATTATTTCATTTTACCACCAATATTCTGTTGTATATCAGCTTTTCTTTTTTTAATTTCGACGCTTCTGTGATAAGTCTGAAGAGGTTAGGAGAAACGCAACGGAAGATGAAGGAGCAGAAGCCCAAAACAACCCAGAGGATGATGTTGAGGAGCTCAGAGAGAGAATCAGGGAGCTGGAACTGGAAAACAGAAAACTTCGTGGGCTTCAAGACGATTAGATGTGTCTTCAGACCAGGTACTGAAAAATGGTGTGTTAGTCAACAATGTTTCTGATACATTAAGACATTATATATATTATTTCAACCTTACATTGAGAAATAAATCTCACTAAACATTTATAAATCCACTTGTGTGTAGGAACTGATTTTTTATTTTTTGGAGAAAGTGTTCTTCAAAGGTTCTTGTCTAGTTCTTGTCTAACATAAACACTACACGTTTTATCTATCACCAAATAAAGAGGCTCAAAGTTTCACTTTGTACTGTGTGTGTGTGTGTGTGTGTGTGTGTGTGTGTGTGTGTGTGTGTGTGTGTGTGTGTGTGTGTGTGTGTTGTCTACAGTGGATAAATATAATGTCATTTGTTGTTGTTGTTTTTATTAGGTCCACACCCGAGGCCTGTGTACCACAGTTCCACTTGTGGGAGCAAATAAAGTGCATCATAATCCTGAATACTGAAAACCGGCTTTCATTTAGTGCTGAACTTCACAAAGAAGAAATGAATTTCAATTCATCTAAGGCTTAGGAATAGATTTAAACTTGCTCGTGTGTTTTGTTTATTTTGTTTTGTTTATTTTTTGTTTGTTAGTTTGTTTTTAGTTTGGTTTGATTTATTGATTTTATTGTATTCGATTTTAAATGTTTATTTGTCTCATACACAACCTTACACAGTACGACATGCAGATAAATGTTGTCCTAAAAGAAGAATAAAACTGTTACAATAAAAGTAGATGTTGGATTATCTGTACAAATAATAAGAATAAAATATAAAAAATATAAATATATTTATATGAATATGAAGTGAGCAAACAGTATGACAATGGGAAATAAAGTTCAGGTGTTTACTATATTATTTTGCATATAATAGCCATGTAATAACATTTACTGTGCGATTTAATAAACATTTAATAAAGTGATTATTAAAACATTTTTAGACTCCAATCTACTGACTTTCTAATCGCTTTTGTTGTGAAGCAGGCGGCGGTTCTAGGGTTTCATCTTTAGGGGGTTTTATCCCTCAGTGAGAATTTAAAACAAGAAGAGTTTTATATTATATATTATATGACTACACAGTAAGCCAAAAGTTATGTTGTTATTTAAAATGACAAAAGTGGACACCAAAATTTTACGCATGATGTAATGATGTCGGTCTTGTATCAGATCAGTTCATGTATGTGTGCATTCTCTACAAACAGTGTGTCCAATGAATGCAGTCATTAATAAACAAATATTCACAAGACAAAGACCAAATCAATAAATGTTATTTTTATTTAGTATTGAATGGATTGTTTGCATTAATATTTTGTTTGTGCTACAACTCTGGTAATAAGAATAGTGACATTTCACTGCTTTTGGTTGCCGTCTTTGCGTCTTTCCGTCGATTAACGTTATAGATAAACGCCTCCAGCTCTGACTGCGCGTGCACGCTGAGCGTCCATGTGCTTCTCCGTTCAAATAAAGCAGACAGCTGATGACGCACTATTGAAAGACTACAACGCACGCGCGTAAAATCAAAGTAAAAAAAATCGCTCTTGGATCAAATTGATAAATAATATTCTTTCCCATCGACGACACGTCCTTCATTTTAACTTATTTTTATTTTTTATTTCTGAAAGTAAAAATTATACTTTTTGTTTTAGGGTGGCTGAGATCACAGACAGGGGGCTGAAGCCACCCTAAAAAAGGCCTAAAACCGCCCCTGATGTGAATGTTCAGGCGTTTGTCCAGTAGATGGCGGCATCATTCCTCAGTCAAATGTCGAGTGGGCAGAACAAAACACCAAAATAACACCAACTACTCTTCTACAATGTGTTTTAAAGTTATTGAAGATATTATAAATTATTACTGGAATTAAACTGAAATTACATGTTCAATATTTACTCTCCTTAACAAATTTTGTTAGTATTAGTTTAGAGGTTGAAGACTTCATGGCAGACAGGAGCGAGAAATCCTTCAGCAGCCTGAAAGATTAAAGCGTCATTACAATCTTCTGCAGATCTGCTTCTGGGTTCGATTCCCGCCTCTGCCTTGTGTGTGTGGAGTTTGCATGTTCTCCCCATGCCTCGGGGGTTTCCTCCGGGTACTCCGGTTTCCTCCCCCGGTCCAAAGACATGCATGGTAGGTTGATTGGCATCTCTAGAAAATTGTCGTAGTGTGTGATTGCGTGAGTGAATGAGAGTGTGTGTGTGTGCCCTACGGTGAGTTGGCATTCCGTCCAGGGTGTATCCTGCCTTGATGCCCGATGATGCCTGAGATAGGCACAGGCTCCCCGTGACCCGAGGTAGTTCGGATAAGTGGTAGAAGATGAATGAGAGAGAACTTATTTTGTACAATTTTTCCGTACAAAGACGATTCACCGATGATGAAGTTTAAACCAGTTTATATCCTTAAAATATCACATGTACCTTCCTCAGAAGTGACAGTTACTAATCAGTGTTGTACTGCATGTCTAACCTCAGTTATTGCATGAAATAAATAAAGATTTTTTTTAGCATCTTCAGAGGGGTCTGTCATATTGTAGATGATGAAGAACGTGATGTCTGTCATATTGTAGATGATGAAGAACGTGATGTCTGTCATATTGTAGATGATGAAGAACGTGATGTCTGTCATATTGTAGATGATGAAGAACGTGAAATAAAATGAGAAAAAATGCTGAAAGGTAAGATGACGTGTGCGCCGTACAGGGTGTTACCTTGAGTCTCTAACCTGTGTTACTGAGCTGTAAAGGTGTCACCGTCACAGGGCTGTTTTATTCTCTTCTCTATCATTATCGCTGGATTCCACATGCCACTCAAATTTAAAGTGCAGAGCCACACCTGATTCTTGTAAGAACATGTTTAAGCTCATGTATCGAAAGGAAAACCTCAATACCAGCCTTTACAGCAGCTGAATCATTTGATGACTCATTTGATGAATCACTTATTATGAATCTTCCATTTTTCCATCACATGAATATCATTATATAGGTGTTGTAGTTTCAGGTGAAAACAACCACACCTGTTTCCTGTAAAACATGTTTAAGATCATGTGACACTGACGATCCATAAAGTTTTGTTTCTCCTTCACCTCCCTCCCCTTGAAGTTCCATTAAACGTATAAAAGCCGACTGAGCTGCTTGGGAACAATAGAGGAAGAAGGAACCATGGCAGAGAACCGAGTCAGGGACTGGAACCGGGTCAGGGACATGTACGAGGGAGTTGATGAACATGGAATGACCGAAGCACAAAAAAAAGCACACAGAGATGAAACTCTTCTAAATAATCCAGATGTTCTATTCAGAATCTATCGAAAGGGAAAACTCCATGTGCTGCTCTTCATGCCAACTGACACAGAAGAGTGGAAGAAGGTGATTCAGGACAGGATTCAGGACAGAATAGATGCTGACCCTTCTGTTCAGCTGACGGAGAGACGTGATATAAAGGGTGATTTACCAATCATAAACATGTCTGGTCCTGAGAATCACCTTGAACATATCTGTGACATTTTTGATCAGCTCTATAATCAGGTGCAGGAAAACATTCAGAACAGAGCAGCACCACAGAGGAACCTTGTGGCTGAGATTGAGGGACTCAATGTGAGAATCAGGAAGCTGGAAGATCAAGTACAGATCCCTGGGGCTGAGATTGAGGAACTCAATGTGAGAATCAGGGAGCTGGAAGATCAAGTACAGATCCCTGGGGCTGAGATTGAGGAACTCAATGTGAGAATCAGGGAGCTGGAAGATCAATTACAGATCCTTCAAAGACAATTGGTATGTGTGTAAAACAGGATGTACTCAGCTTTACTGAGTTTCAGGAAAATGTTTCAGTGCTTACTTAAATTAAACACCTAAAAGGTGCTTTTTTTAAGTTGATTTTTAATGCACAGATGCAACAGAGAACTTATGCTGTGTGTGTGTGTGTGTGTGTGTGTGTGTGTGTGTGTGTGTGTGTGTGGCAACCGGCTCCCTTTTATTTACTGTTTACAGTGTTGTAATTCCTACACTGATCGTCTGAATTGAAGAGAAATAGCTTTAAATTGAAGCTGCACCTTGAGCTCAGATTCATTATTTCATTTTACCACCAATATTCTGTTGTATATCAGCTTTTCTTTTTTTAATTTCGACGCTTCTGTGATAAGTCTGAAGAGGTTAGGAGAAACGCAACGGAAGATGAAGGAGCAGAAGCCCAAAACAACCCAGAGGATGATGTTGAGGAGCTCAGAGAGAGAATCAGGGAGCTGGAACTGGAAAACAGAAAACTTCGTGGGCTTCAAGACGATTAGATGTGTCTTCAGACCAGGTACTGAAAAATGGTGTGTTAGTCAACAATGTTTCTGATACATTAAGACATTATATATATTATTTCAACCTTACGTTGAGAAATAAATCTCACTAAACATTTATAAATCCACTTGTGTGTAGGAACTGATTTTTTATTTTTTGGAGAAAGTGTTCTTCAAAGTTTCTTGTCTAGTTCTTGTCTAACATAAACACTACACGTTTTATCTATCACCAAATAAAGAGGCTCAAAGTATCACTTTGTACTGTGTGTGTGTGTGTGTGTGTGTGTGTGTGTGTGTGTGTGTGTGTGTGTGTTGTCTACAGTGGATAAATATAATGTCATTTGTTGTTGTTGTTTTTATTAGGTCCACACCCGAGGCCTGTGTACCACAGTTCCACTTGTGGGAGCAAATAAAGTCCATCATAATCCTGAATACTGAAAACCGGCTTTCATTTAGTGCTGAACTTCACAAAGAAGGAATGAATTTCAATTCATCTAAGGCTTAGGAATAGATTTATTTTGTTTATTTTGTTTTGTTTATTTTTTGTTTGTTAGTTTGTTTTTAGTTTGGTTTGATTTATTGATTTTATTGTATTCGATTTTAAATGTTTATTTGTCTCATACACAACCTTACACAGTACGACATGCAGATAAATGTTGTCCTAAAAGAAGAATAAAACTGTTACAATAAAAGTAGATGTTGGATTATATGTACAAATAATAAGAATAAAATATAAAAATTATAAATATATTTATATGAATATGGTGAAGTGAGCAAACAGTATGACAATGGGAAATAAAGTTCAGGTGTTTACTATATTATTTTGCATATAATAGCCATGTAATAACATTTACTGTGCGATTTAATAAACATTTAATAAAGTGATTATTAAAACATTTTTAGACTCCAATCTACTGACTTTCTAATCGCTTTTGTTGTGAAGCAGGCGGCGGTTCTAGGATCTCATCTTTAGGGGGTTTTATCCCTCAGTGAGAATTTAAAACAAGAAGAGTTTTATATTATATATTATATGACTACACAGTAAGCCAAAAGTTATGTTGTTATTTAAAATGACAAAAGTGGACACCAAAATTTTATGCATGATGTAATGATGCCGGTCTTGAATCAGATCAGTTCATGTATGTGTGCATTCTCTACAAACAGTGTGTCCAATGAATGCAGTCATTAATAAACAAATATTCACAAGACAAAGACCAAATCAATAAATGTTATTTTTATTTAGTATTGAATGGATTGTTTGCATTAATATTTTGTTTGTGCTACAACTCTGGTAATAAGAATAGTGACATTTCACTGCTTTTGGTTGCCGTCTTTGCGTCTTTCCGTCGATTAACGTTATAGATAAACGCCTCCAGCTCTGACTGCGCGTGCACGCTGACCGTCCCTGTGCTTCTCCGTTCAAATAAAGCAGACAGCTGATGACGCACTATTGAAAGACTACAACGCACGCGCGTAAAATCAAAGTAAAAAAAATCGCTCTTGGATCAAATTGATAAATAATATTCTTTCCCATCGACGACACGTCCTTCATTTTAACTTATTTTTATTTTTTATTTCTGAAAGTAAAAATTATACTTTTTGTTTTAGGGTGGCTGAGATCACAGACAGGGGGCTGAAGCCACCCTAAAAAAGGCCTAAAACCGCCCCTGCTGTGAATGTTCAGGCGTTTGTCCAGTAGATGGAGTCATCATTCCTCAGTCAAATGTCGAGTGGGCAGGACAAAACACCAAAATAACACCAACTACTTTTCTACAATGTGTTTTAAAGTTATTGAAGATATTATAAATTATTACTGGAATTAAACTGAAATTACATGTTCAATATTTACTCTCCTTAACAAATTTTGTTAGTATTAGTTTAGAGATCGATGACTTCATGGCAGACAGGATCGAGAAATCCTTCAGCAGCCTGAAAGATTAAAGCATCATTACAATCTTCTGCAGATCTGCTTCTGGGTTCGATTCCTGCCTCCGCCTTGTATGTGTGGAGTTTGCATGTTCTCCCCGTGCCTCGGGGGTTTCCTCCGGGTACTCCGGTTTCCTCCCCCGGTCCAAAGACATGCATGGTAGGTTGATTGGCTTCTCTAGAAAATTGTCGTAGTGTGTGATTGTGTGAGTGAATGAGAGTGTGTGTGTGCCCTACGATGAGTTGGCACTCCGTCCAGGGTGTATCCTGCCTTGATGCCCGATGATGCCTGAGATAGGCACAGGCTCCCCGTGACCCGAGGTAGTTCGGATAAGTGGTAGAAGATGAATGAGAGAGAACTTATTTTGTACAATTTTTCCGTACGAAGACGATTCACCGATGATGAAGTTTAAACCAGTTTATATCCTTAAAATATCACATGTACCTTCCTCAGAAGTGACAGTTACTAATCAGTGTTGTACTGCATGTCTAACCTCAGTTATTGCATGAAATAAATAAAGAATTTTTTAGCATCTTCAGAGGGGTCTGTCATATTGTAGATGATGAAGAACGTGATGTCTGTCATATTGTAGATGATGAAGAAGGTGATGTCTGTCATATTGTAGATGATGAAGAACGTGATGTCTGTCATATTGTAGCTGATGAAGAGCGTGAAATAAAATGAGAAAAAATGCTGAAAGGTAAGATGACGTGTGCGCCGTACAGAGTGTTACCTTGAGTCTCTAACCTGTGTTACTGAGCTGTAAAGGTGTCACCGTCACAGGGCTGTTTTATTCTCTTCTCTATCATTATCGCTGGATTCCACCTGCCACTCATATTTATAGTGCACGATAACTTCGGCTGCTTTGCATTAAATAAACTAAAAGTAAATCAGAAGAGAATCTGTGATTGTGATCGTAGTTTTACACACGCTTTCGTCTCTGCTTGATACTGTAAGCATTTTGACTACAATACTTTTACCTTAGATCGAAAGGAAAACCTCAATACCAGCCTTTACAGCAGCTGAATCATTTGATGAATCACTTATTATGAATCTTCCATTTTTACCATTACGTGAATATCATTACATAAGTTTTGTAGTTTCAGGTGGAAACAGAACCACATCTGATTCCTGTAAGAACATGTTTAAGATCACTGGCTATTTTCAAACTTTGGTTGAAGATCTACTTATTCAGGAAACACTTCAACTAGGACTAATTTCCCTATTTTTTGCATTTATTAAAAAAAAAACCCAAACCTTTGAAACTTTTTCATTGTAACTTTGAACAATGTTTTAAATTCATGGTATCTTAAGTATGTAACCTAGTGAACCAGCACTAATGTATTCAATGTTAGAGATTTAAGCACTTATGTACGTCACTCTGGATAAGAGAGTCTGTCACATGCTGTAAATGTAAATATAATGTAAATGTAAGATCATGTGACACTGACGATCCATAAAGTTTCGTTTTTCCTTCACCTCCCTCCACTTGAAGTTCCATTAAACGTATAAAAGCTTTCTGTTCAGCTGACGGAGAGACGTGCTATAAGGGGTCATTTACCAATCATAAACATGTCTGGTCCTGAGAATCACCTTGAATATATCTGTGAGTCTTTTGATCAGCTCTATAATCAGGTGCAGGAAAACATTCAGGACAGAGCAGCACCACAGAGGAACTATGCGGCTGAGATTGAGGAACTCAATGTGAGAATCAGGGAGCTGGAAGTGGAAATCACGATCCTTCAAAGACTATTGGTAGGTGTGTAAAACAGGATGTACTCAGCTTTACTGAGTTTCAGGTAAATGTTTCAACACTTATTTAAATTAAGCAGCTAAAAGGTCGAGAGTTTGTTTTAAGTTGATTTTTAATGCATAGATTCAACAGAGAAGGACAACATCTCGCCTTATGCTGTGTGTGTGTGTGTGTGTGTGTGTGTGTGTGTGTGTGTGTGTATGAGTTTGTATATATGTGAGTGTGTCTGTATGTGTATGAGTTTGTATATATGTGTGTATGTGTGTGTGGCAACCGGCTCCCTTTTATTTATTGATGCCGTGGGATGAATTCTGAAGTGTAGAGAGAATTATCTGCTCGAATTCAACCATCACTGGGGAACAAACCCAGCATCATCACACAGTCACTGACTGGAAAGGTGTTTAAAATAATTAATAATGATTTTAATGTATCATTAAAAAATCAGACTGGCCCATAAACTAATAAGTGTTACAATTCCTACACTGTTCGTCTGATGTGGATAGAAATACCTACAATTTAAAGCTGCACCTTGAGCTCAGATTCATTATTTCACTTTACCACCAATATTCTGTTGTATAACAGCACAAATATTCTGTCTGTCTATATACAATGTAATGATCTTTTCTTTTTTAAACTATTACAGGAGGAGATTACAGGCCAAAGACAAGGCCGGTGACGTCCTGCTTTCCTTTCATCACTGCGCTGTATTTTTTAAAAATATATTAAAATAATTGTAATATAGTTAAGTGGTTGAATTAAATGCTCGACTGCTTCCATAATCTCTCCGGGTAAAGAGGAAGATACACAGTGAGACTTTTCTCCTTGGTGATGGAATAAACCTCTGAAAACATCTGAACTGAACTGAACTTAAAGACTGAACCTCTTCCTGAAATATTTAAAGTTACTTATGTTTGTTTTATTGTTTTATTTTTTGTACTTGTATTGGGTTGTATTGAATGATAGACACTTTTTTTATGTCGCTCTAAATAAGGGCTCCTGCCAAATGTCCTAAATGTAAATGAGTCCAAGCAGAACTTTATACAAACGGAACAATAACGAGACCTTACATAAACATTTCTTTTTTAAATAATTTAAAAATAATAATTTCAAAATGAGCTTGGGGGTCACGGTGGCTTAGTGGTTAGCACGTTTGCCTCACACCTCCAGGGTCAGGGTTCGATTCCCGCCTCCACCTTGTGTGTGTGGAGTTTGCATGTTCTCCCCGTGCCTCGGGGGTTTCCTCCGGGTACTCCGGTTTCCTCCCCCGGTCCAAAGACATGCATGGTAGGTTGATTGGCATCTCTGGAAAATTGTCCGTAGTGTGTGATTGTGTGAGTGAATGAGAGTGTGTGTGTGTGCCCTGTGATGGGTTGGCACTCCGTCCAGGGTGTATCCTGCCTTGATGCCCGATAGGCACATGCTGCCCGTGACCAGAGGTAGTTCGGATAAGCGGTAGAAAATGAGTGAATGAATATATATATATATATATATATATAGCGGCTATGCACAAATGCCCTGTAAACACACACACACACACACACACACACACACACGAAATCGAATTGTTTCCCAAATCCTGCATTTTTACAGCCCCCACGTTCCCCTTGTGCACGTGACTGCGCATATAATGATAACTAACATCTGTGTCGTGTTCATTTCTAAGGGAACTGTATATAGGGCTGTATGTA
Organism: Tachysurus vachellii; assembly: GCF_030014155.1. Lineage (NCBI taxonomy): Eukaryota > Metazoa > Chordata > Actinopteri > Siluriformes > Bagridae > Tachysurus > Tachysurus vachellii. The sequence goes on from NC_083468.1 coordinate 26,544,542, forward strand.
TTATTACAAATAGATTATTAAATGTAATTGTCAATTTTTATTGGAGTAAATGGTCCCAGATGGATCTTAATAACTCTGGAAACTTTTCTTGGTAACAAACTACACATTTAATACATAACACCAATGATGCAGACAGTAATATTGGATATTCACAAATTCTTTTCATTTTCCCTGAAACTCATCCTGTTGTTTGGTTGGGACTTTTTTAATGTTTCATTGTAAGATAAATGCATGCATTATTTAATTTACATTAAAACCAAATCTTTGTGTTGTTGTAACATCAATACACACACTTTCATCTTCCGCCCTCAGTATTTCACTGTGCTGTTACACTCCTCTGAGCTCCTCTATGGTTGCTTACATAACTAAGTTCTCCTCAAATGAAGGGTTTTCCATTAACTAGCAGAAATATGATACATTTTCTGTTTAATCGACTTATAAATTTTTAGCTTCTTGGGGTAAAGACTGAGCTTTGAGCAGGTTTGTTGAAGGTATCTAGGCAGACTCCAGCTATCGCTAAGTAGCACGCTCGATATCCTGGTCTAGTGGAGAAGCTTGATGTTGATTCTTTCACCTGAAAATGAAAATTAAAGAATTAAATTTTACCTTTCAAAACAGATAAATAATCAACAGTAATTATTACTATTAATACATAATAGTGATCACGTAATGCACTTAATGAATAGCTTGATGAATCACTTAATCACTTAACGAATCATTTAACGGATCAATTAATAGATCAAGGGGGGAACGTGGCTTAGTGTTTAGCACGTTCGCCTCACACCTCCAGGGTTGGGGGTTCGATTCCCGCCTCCGCCTTGTGTGTGTGGAGTTTGCATGTTCTCCCCGTGCCTCGGGGGTTTCCTCCAGGTACTCTGGTTTCCTCCCCCGGTCCAAAGACATGCATGGTAGGTGCAGAACGTGATGTCTGTCATATTGTAGATGATGAAGAACGTGATGTCTGTCATATTGTAGTTGATGAAGAACGTGATGTCTGTCATATTGTAGATGATGAAGAACGTGATGTCTGTCATATTGTAGTTGATGAAGAACGTGATGTCTGTCATATTGTAGATGATGAAGAACGTGATGTCTGTCATATTGTAGATGATGAAGAACGTGATGTCTGTCATATTGTAGATGATGAAGAACGTGATGTCTGTCATATTGTAGATGATGAAGAACGTGATGTCTGTCATATTGTAGTTGATGAAGAACGTGATGTCTGTCATATTGTAGTTGATGAAGAACGTGATGTCTGTCATATTGTAGATGATGAAGAACGTGATGTCTGTCATATTGTAGTTGATGAAGAACGTGATGTCTGTCATATTGTAGATGATGAAGAACGTGATGTCTGTCATATTGTAGATGATGAAGAACGTGATGTCTGTCATATTGTAGATGATGAAGAACGTGATGTCGGTCATATTGTAGATGATGAAGAACGTGAAATAAAATGAGAAAAAATGCTGAAAGGTAAGATGACGTGTGCGCCGTACAGAGTGTTACCTTGAGTCTCTAACCTGTGTTACTAAGCAGTAAAGGTGTCACCGTCACAGGGCTGTTTTATTCTCTTCTCTATCATTATCGCTGGATTCCACCTGCCACTCATATTTATAGTGCACGATAACTTCGGCTGCTTTGCATTAAATAAACTAAAAGTAAATCAGAAGAGAATCTGTGATTGTGATCGTAGTTTTACACACGCTTTCGTCTCTGCTTGATACTGTAAGCGTTTGGACTACAATACTTTTACCTTAGATCGAAAGGAAAACCTCAATACCGGCCTTTACAGCAGCTGAATCATTTGATGAATCACTTATTATGAATCTTCCATTTTTACCATTATGTGAATATCATTACATAAGTTTTGTAGTTTCAGGTTGAAACAGAACCACATCTGATTCCTGTAAGAACATGTTTAAGATCATTGGCTATTTTCAAACTTTGGTTGAAGATCTACTTATTCAGGAAACACTTCAACTAGCACTTATTTCCCTATTTTTTGCATTTATTAAAAAAAAACCCAAACCTTTGAAACTTTTTCATTGTAACTTTGAACAATGTTTTAAACTCATGGTATCTTAAGTATGTAACCTAGTGAACCAGCACTAATGTATTCAATGTTAGAGATTTAAGCACTTATGTACGTCACTCTGGATAAGAGAGTCTGTCACATGCTGTAAATGTAAATATAATGTAAATGTAAGATCATGTGACACTGACGATCCATAAAGTTTCGTTTTTCCTTCACCTCCCTCCCCTTGAAGTTCCATTAAACGTATAAAAGCCGACTGAGCTGCTCGGAACAATAGAGAAAGAAGGAACATGTCAGAGAACCGGGTCAGAGACAGGAACCGGGTCAGGGACATGTACGAGGGAGTTAATCTAGACGAAATGTCCAAAAGACAAAAAAAAGCACACAGAGACAAAACTCTTTATAATAATCCAGATGTTTTATTCAGAATCTATCGACAGGGAAGACTCCATGTGCTGCTCTTCATGCCAACTGACACTGTAGAGTGGAAGAAGGTGATTCAGGACAGGATTCAGGACAGAAGCAGAGCTGTCCCTTCTGTTCAGCTGACGGAGAGACGTGCTATAAAGGGTCATTTACCAATCATAAACATGTCTGGTCCTGAGAATCACCTCGAATATATCTGTGAGTCTTTTGATCAGCTCTATAATCAGGTGCAGGAAAACATTCAGGACAGAGCAGCACCACAGAGGAACTATGCGGCTGAGATTGAGGAACTCAATGTGAGAATCAGGGAGCTGGAAGAGGAAATCACGATCCTTAAAAGACGATTGGTAGGTGTGTAAAACAGGATGTTCTCAGCTTTACTGAGTTTCAGGTAAATGTTTCAACACTTATTTAAATTAAGCAGCTAAAAAGTCTAGAGTTTGTTTTAAGTTGATTTTTAATGCATAGATTCAACAGAGAATCTCACCTTATGCTGCGTGTGTGTGTGTGTGTGTGTGTGTGTGTGTGTGTGTATGTGTTTGTATGTGAGTGTGTGTGTGTGTGTGTGTGTGTGTATATATGTGAGTGTGTCTGTATGTGTATGAGTTTGTATATATGTGTGTATGTGTGTGTGGCAACCGGCTCCCTTTTATTTACTGCCGTGGGATGAATTCTGAAGTGTAGAGAGAATTATCTGCTCGAATTCAACCATCACTGGGGAACAAACCCAGCATCATCACACAGTCACTGACTGGAAAGGTGTTTAAAATAATTAATAATGATTTTAATGTATCATTAAAAAATCAGCCTGGCCCATAAACTAATAAGTGTTACAATTCCTACACTGTTCGTCTGATGTGGATAGAAATACCTACAATTTAAAGCTGGACCTTGAGCTCAGATTCATTATTTCACTTTACCACCAATATTCTGTTGTATAACAGCACAAATATTCTGTCTGTCTATATACAATGTAATGATCTTTTCTTTTTTATACTATTACAGGAGGAGATTACAGGCCAAAGACAAGGCCGGTGACGTCCTGCTTTCCTTTCATCACTGCGCTGTATTTTTTAAAAATATATTAAAATAGTTGTGATATAGTTAAGTGGTTGAATTAAATGCTCGACTGCTTCCATAATCTCTCCGGGTAAAGAGGAAGATACACAGTGAGACTTTTCTCCTTGGTGATGGAATAAACTTCTGAAAACATCTGAACTGAACTGAACTTAAAGACTGAACCTCTTCCTGAAATATTTAAAGTTACTTATGTTTGTTTTATTGTTTTATTTTTTGTACTTGTATTGGGTTGTATTGAATGATAGACACTTTTTTTATGTCGCTCTAAATAAGGGCTCCTGCCAAATGTCCTAAATGTAAATGAGTCCAAGCAGAACTTTATACAAACGGAACAATAACGAGACCTTACATAAACATTTCTTTTTTAAATAATTTAAAAATAATAATTTCAAAATGAGCTAGGGGGGGCACGGTGGCTTAGTGGTTAGCACGTTAGTCCTCACACCTCCAGGGTTGGGGGTTCGATTCCCACCTCCACCTTGTGTGTGTGGAGTTTGCATGTTCTCCCCGTGCCTCGGGGGTTTCCTCCGGGTACTCCGGTTTCCTCCCCAGAAGATCCAAAGACATGCATGGTAGGTTGATTGATGTCTGTCATATTGTAGATGATGAAGAACGTGATGTCTGTCATATTGTCATATTGCTATATATATATAGCGGCTATGCACAAATGCCCTGTAAACACACACACACATACACACACAAAATCGAATTGTTTCCCAAATCCTGCATTTTTACAGCCCCCACGTTCCCCTTGTGCACGTGACTGCGCCGTATAATGATAACTAACATCTGTGTCGTGTTCATTTCTAAGGGAACTGTATATAGGGCTGTATGTATTATTACAAATAGATTATTAAATGTAATTTTCAATTTTTATTGGAGTAAATGGTCCCAGATGGATCTTAATAACTCTGGAAACTTTTCTTGGTAACAAACTACACATTTAATACATAACACCAATGATGCAGACAGTAATATTGGATATTCACAAATTCTTTTTATTTTCCCTGAAACTCATCCTGTTGTTTGGTTTGGACTTTTTTAATGTTTCATTGTAAGATAAATGCATGCATTTTTTAATTTACATTAAAACCCAATCTTTGTGTTGTTGTAACATCAATACACACACTTTCATCTTCCGCCCTCAGTATTTCACTGTGCTGTCACACTCCTCTGAGCTCCTCTATGGTTGCTTACATACAGTAACTAAGTTCTCCTCAAATGAAGGGTTTTCCATTAACTAGCAGAATTGTGATACATTTTCTGTTTAATCAAATCGATTCATGAATTTTTAGCTTCTTGGAGTAAAGATTGAGCTTTGAGCAGGTTTGTTGAAGGTATCTAGGCAGACTCCAGGTAGCACTAAGTAGCACGCTCGATATCCTGGTCTAGTGGAGAAGCTTGATGTTGATTCTTTCACCTGAAAATGAAAATTAAAGAATTAAATTTTACCTTTCAAAACAGATAAATAATCAACAGTAATTATTACTATTAATACATAATAGTGATCACGTAATGCACTTAATGAATAGCTTGATGAATCACTTAATCACTTAACGAATCATTTAACGGATCAATTAATAGATCAAGGGGGGAACGTGGCTTAGTGGTTAGCACGTTCGCCTCACACCTCCAGGGTTGGGGGTTCGATTCCCGCCTCCGCCTTGTGTGTGTGGAGTTTGCATGTTCTCCCCGTGCCTCGGGGGTTTCCTCCGGGTACTCTGGTTTCCTCCCCCGGTCCAAAGACATGCATGGTAGGTTGATTGGCATCTCTGGAAAATTGTCCGTAGTGTGTGATTGCGTGAGTGGATGAGAGTGTGTGTGTGTGTGTGCCCTGTGATGGGTTGGCACTCCGTCCAGTGTGTATCCTGCCTTGATGCCCGATGACGCCTGAGATAGGATAAGCGGTAGAAAATGAATGAATAAATGAATTAATAGATCACTAATGAATCGTTGTTTTTTTGCCTATAACATAAGGTCTGTGCTTTAATTTTCCACCTGATTTCTCTGTACTGTATGATTACTGTATGATTGTACTGTATATTACTGTATAAATGTACTGTATATTACTGTATGATTGTACTGTATATTACTGTATGATGATTGTACTGTATATTAATCAGATAATTACATTTTCTTTAAAAATGGTCTTTTTTTTGAAGGGAAAATTAAACTGATGTTAAAACCACCCCTGTTTTCGGAAGTAATAACAACTTAAACACACACACACACACACACACACACACACACACAAACACATACCTGGTCCGTAGCCAGCCTATTGAAAGGGGGGGTTCTTTTTTTCAAAAAGTGGACTTTTTGCAGTTTTTCTCCTCCTTTTGTATTTAATTATGAGGTTACTTCATTTTGGTGACCTTTTATGCACTAATTTGTGCTGGATTATCTTGTCTGTTTGTCTGCTGGTATCTTAACGAGCACGCTTTTTGATGCACCTAAATGATTTACTGCATTGTTGTCAAATTGCTTCCTCATGTACCACCTTTGTCAGTCCATACACAGTTCATAAGTTTAAAGACCACACTAACAACAGAATAGATTTAATGAACTTTACTGAAGTATTAATAATCATTATTTTCATCATCATTTCTTGACTCTCTGTCAATGCCTCTTTGCTTGTTGCTGTATTTGTCTTGACACTTATGGATTTAGTTCACTGGTCAGTTCCAATCTTCTTGGGTGCAATTATTACGTAACTAATACGTCGTGTGTTAGCTGGGTAGGGATCATAAATCAATTAATATACTAATCATTCCAGATCATTTACCTCAAGCGGTCAAGGAATAAAGACGCACACGAAAGGAGAGAAGCATTTCCATTGGCTCCAGTCTGCTGGTATTGGCCAATCACAAAAGTCGATATTGCACAGCCAATATCACTGAATATCCCTCTATGTTTTATTATTATAATTACGCTACGTTTATATGGATATTATATTGTAGACTATTAGGTGGATAAAATATAGAAATCCTTTTAATTAAAAAAAAAATATATATATATCGGCTGTGCAATATCGACTTATATATATGGGGGCACGGTGGCTTAGTGGTTAGCACGTTCGCCTCACACCTCCAGGGTCAGGGTTCGATTCCCGCCTCCACCTTGTGTGTGTGGAGTTTGCATGTTCTCCCCGTGCCTTGGGGGTTTCCTCCGGGTACTCCGGTTTCCTCCCCCGGTCCAAAGACATGCATGGTAGGTTGATTGACATCTCTGGAAAAATTGTCCCTAGTGTGTGAGTGCGTGAGTGAATGAGAGTGTGTGTGTGTGTGTGCCCTGCGATGGGTTGGCACTCTGTCCAGGGTGTATCCTGCCTTGATGCCCGATGATGCCTGAGATAGGCACAGGGTCCCCGTGACCCGAGGTAGTTCAGATAAGCGGTAGAAGATGAATGAATGAATACATATATATAACCCCTCCCCCATCATTCCGAGGCGATGCTTCACCGTTGCTTTGAAAAGTGTATTAAAACAATGATGACAATAATCACATGGGGGGAAAAACGACTTAAATTCTGGACCTTTGGCAGTGAGGGGGAACACCCGAGACCCCCCCCCACCCCCACCTACGGGCTTGCACACACACACACACACACACACATACACATAAATCATGTGACTTGTTGGATTCCTAAAGTTTCGTTTTCCTTTCTCCCTCCTCTTGCGGTTGCGTAACATGTTCTTCATGAGTATTAAAGCTGCAGTGAGCTGTTCATAGCACAAGTGAAGGAAGACACATGGCAGGATCCAGACTGACAAACATGGCCTGGGTTAAGGACATGTATGATGGAGTTGATCCTGCTACACTGAATACAAAAGTACACATAAACAGAACACTTGAAGAAAACCCAGATGTTCTGTTAAGGGTTTATCAAGAGGGCAGACTTCATATGTTGTTCTTAAGACCGACTCGTCCTGAACTGTGGATGAGTGTGATTCAGAGAAGGATTACAACCAACCTGTCTTTTCAGATGACTAAGAGATGTGCTGATGACAATATCTTCAAGATCACCATGTCTGGTCGTCAGAACGAACTTCAACGCTTCTGTGATGAGTTTGAAGAGGTTAGGAGAAATACGATGCTAGATGAAGGAGCAGCAGCACAAAACAACCCAGAGGACGATGTTGAGGAGCTCAGAGCGAGAATCGGGGAGCTGGAACTGGAAAACAGAAGACTTCGTGGGCGTCGAGAGCATTAGATGTGTCTTCAGACCAGGTACTGAAAAATGGTGCGTTAGTCAACAATGTTTCTGATACATAAATATATTATTTCAACCTTACATTGAGAGATAAATCTCACTAAACGTTTATAAATCCACTTGTGTGACCTGAATTTTTATTTTTTGGAGAAAGTGTTCTTCAAAGGTTCTTGTCTAGTTCTTGTCTAACATAAACACTACACGTTTTATCTATGACCAAATAAAGAGGCTCAAAGTTTCACTTTGTACAGTATGTGTGTGTGTGTGTTCTCTACAGTGGATAAATATAATGTCATTTGTTGTTGTTGTTTTTTATTAGGTCCACACCCGAGGCCTGTGTACCACAGTTCCACTTGTGGGAGCAAATAAAGTCCATCATAATCCTGAATACTGAAAACCGGCTTTCATTTAGTGCTGAACTTCACAAAGAAGGAATGAATTTCAATTCATCTAAGGCTTAGGAATAGATTAAAACTTACTCATGTGTTTTATTTATTTTGTTTTGTTTATTTATCTGTTTGTTAGTTTGTTTTTAGTTTGGTTTTGATTTATTGATTTTATTGTATTCGATTTTAAATGTTTATTTGTCTCATACACAACCTTGCACAGTACGACATGCAGATAAATGTTGTCCTAAAAGAAGAATAAAACTGTTACAATAAAAGTAGATGTTGGATTATCTGTACAAATAATAAGAATAAAATATAAAAAATATAAATATTATAAAGGGATGTGGTAGCTCAGTGGTTAAGGCGTTCGACTACTAATCGGAAAGTCATTGGTTCGAATCCTAGGTCCACCAAGTTGCCACTGCAGGGCCCCTGAGCAAGGCCCTTAACCCTCGATTGCTCAGGTGTATAAAGTGAAATAAAAATGTAAGTCACTCTGGATAAGAGTGTCTGCTAAATGCTGTAAATGTATATAAATATATTTATATGAATATGGTGAAGTGAGCAAACAGTATGACAATGGGAAATAAAGTTCAGATGTTTACTATATTATTTTGCATATAATAGCCATGTAATAACATTTACTGTGCGATTTAATAAACATTTAATAAAGTGATTATTAAAACATTTTTAGACTCCAATCTACTGACTTTCTAATCGCTTTTGTTGTGAATGTTCAGGCGTTTGTCCAGTAGATGGCGTCATCATTCTTCTGTCAAATGTCACGTGGGCAGGACAAAACACCAAAATAACACCAGCTACTCTACTACAATGTGTTATCTGATGTGTTTTAAAGTTATTGAAGATATTATATATTATTACTGGAATTAAACTGAAATTACATGTTCAATATTTACTCTCCTTAACAAATTTTGTTAGTATTAGTTTAATATAGCATAGTTTTGTAGTTGTTGTTGTTCTGCTCCAAGTTTATTTGTCATTGTATTGTATGTATAGTTATGTAGTTTTGGTGCCCCCTAGTTGCAGTTCTCTAGATAAAATAAGTGGTCACGTTTCCCATGTAGTCAGCTCCTTAATCTTCAGAGGTCATCCTTTGTTTTGTGTTTGTATAAGCATCATCTGTAAGTTAATCCTTCTTTACTTAATAGTTGATGATACATATTTTCATATATTTATGATAAGTTTATTCAGAGTTTTGATTTAATGGAGTTTTTGTGATGACGGCCTTTAGCTATCAGCCTAGCCTTTGTTTGACAGCATTTAACGTGCTAATCTTAATCTATTTTGATGAGATCATTTCTGTATAAGTCAATATTTGTATTTGTTGTCAATTTCTTGGTTATCTGATAATCTCATTTAAGAAAATTGATGACATTGATTTAATTTGGGCTATTTTCAGATATACTCTAATTAGTCATTAGTTAGTTTTTCTGATTGTTGTTTATTTGCTGTTTGTTGCAGTTTTACTCTTAATTCATAATGTACCTGGCATCTTATTAAACGTCAAAAACTAAGATGAATCCTGACTCGTCTGTACTTTATGGATGGAGTTTGGCTGGCTGTTAAATTGCATTGGTAGATGCAAGGAGAACAGTACAGTAAAAAGATGATGATCCTTCAAGCAAATCAAGTTACATGGCAGAAGATTGCAGTCACATTTGTACCATGAACCACGACAAGAAGCTTACAGCCTCTGCAGAGGAAAACGCAGAGGAAACCATGAGCACAGTAGACCGAGTTTCCGAGGTGGGCTCAAAACGCTCTCATTCATCACGATCATCGCGGTCATCAAGAATGTCAGCTAGCATGGCAGCAGCCACTGCACGGGCTCAAGCAGAAGCGGCACGAACTCGTGTATTGTTCGTAAAGAAAGAAAATGCAATCAAACTGGACAAGATTAAATTAGAAATGTCCCACAAACTGGATAAAGCCATAATGGAGGCAGATTTAGAGGTGCTCCAACATGAAAAGGAACAAGCTGCTGCTCTGGCCCAGGCAGAAGTGTTAGAAGCAGCTGTAGCATCAATTGAGGATAGTATTTCAAATGCTAGCTTCTCTGTGTCTTCACATAGCAAAGTGGAGCGCACCAAAGACTATGTTGAAATGCAAAGTGGGGTGGAACTAAATAAGCCAAAAGAAACAGACATTCAGAATTCAAATTACAGCAACAAACTGTACCCTGAGACCTCAGACCCCAACTGTTCTGCTCGTAGTTTCATTAAAATGAATCGTGAACAGGATGCCTTCACTGAACTGCCATCTCAGCCACTTGATCAGTCATTCAGAGATGAAGTTAAACAGGAAACGTATAATCCTCATGCATCACGTTTCTCTCCGAGGTCACCTATCCCAGCATGGCCACATTCAGTTCCATTTCACCAAACAGAATCCTCAGGTATGTTAGACTTAGCAAAATATTTAGCTCGTCGTGAGCTTGTAAATACAAGTCTTGTCAAGTTTGATGACAGACCTGAGAGTTTTAGAGCATGGAAATCAGCCTTTGTTGGAGCCACAGAGGGTTTGCGCCTGACAGCTGGTGAAGAGCTGGACCTGCTTATTAGATGGCTCGGCAAAGAATCATCTGACCACGTGAAAAGGTTACGGTCAGTTTATGTCAGTGATCCCAAGGCAGCGCTATACTATGCCTGGGAAAGATTAATAGAATGTTACGGTGCACCTGAGATAATTGAGAATGCACTTCTGCAAAGGCTGGAAAATTTTCCCAGAGTTCTTAATAAGGACTTTATCAAGTTAAGAGAGTTAGGCGATCTCTTGACTGAACTACAGGCGGCTAAGCAAGATGGCTATTTGCCTGGCCTATCATATCTGGATACTGCTAGAGGAATAAATCCCATAGTGGAAAAGCTACCATACTTCCTTCAAGAGAAATGGCTCTCTCACGGGATGAAATACAAAGAACAGTATAAGGCCACCTTTCCTCCTTTCTGGTATTTTGTTAACTTCGTCTGTTACGAGGCAAAGGCCAGAAATGATCCAAGCTTCATAATTGCTGGTCCTCCTAAAAGTGAGAAATTCTTGAGCAAACAAACACAGAGGATGCCCATTTCTGTTCATAAAATTGACGTCTCTCAAAAGACCTACCCCAGTAAGGACTCGAGCACCAGTGACGAAAACCCCAAGATCTGCCCGATACATAATAAACCACATCCACTGAAAAGGTGTCGTGGTTTTCGAATGAAGTCAATGGAGGAACGAAAGGCCTATTTGAAGGAACATGGTATCTGTTTTCGATGTTGTGCATCTTCTTCCCACATCGCACGCAATTGTAAAGTTGTAGTGAAGTGTATGGAATGTGACAGTGAAGACCACACCACTGCTCTCCACCCAGGACCCGCACCATGGGTCTCCAAAAGCTCAGTCATCTCTTCAGATCATGGCGGGGAGGAAGAAAGTTCATCGCCTCCTGTGAACAGTGCCTGTACTAAAGTCTGTGGGGAAGGTTTGCCAGCTAAATCTTGTTCTAAGATATGCTTAGTTAGAGTGTATCCTAAGGGCAGTCCAGAAGCCGCTGTCAAAATGTATGCGATGCTCGATGACCAGAGCAACAGGTCACTAGTAAGATCAGAGTTTTTCGAGTTTTTCTGCATAAATAGTCAGGCTTCTCCATACCTCCTCAAAACATGTGCTGGAACTATTGAAGCTTCTGGACGGAGAGCTGATGGATTTCAGATAGAGCCTGTTAGTGGTAATATGAGCCTGACACTACCTACTCTAATCGAGTGCAACAATATTCCAGATAACAGGGCCGAAATACCTACTCCAGAGGTCGCTCAAAATCATCCTCATCTTAGAAGAATAGCCTCTGAGATTCCAGAAATGGACGACAGTGCCCAGATCCTCATGCTATTGGGTCGTGACGCTCTGAGAGTCCATAAGGTGAGACGCCAGATAAATGGGCCTCATAATGCTCCTTTTGCAATTAAAACAGATTTAGGCTGGCTTATAATTGGAGATGTATGCCTGGGTAATTCTCACAAGCCAAGTGTGTTGAGTTGCAAGACACATGTGCTGGATAATGGTAGAACCTCATACTTTTCCCCATGTCAAAGTCACATCAACTTGAAGGATAGCTTATGTCTCACAGCTGAAGTACAAGGTATCCCTCATATCTACAAGGGTGCATGTGCAAGCAGAGAAAATCTCCTTGGCTGTTCGGTGTTCAAGCGCACAAGGGATGACGACAAACCTGCTCTGTCTGTTGAGGATCATATCTTCCTGGAGATCATGGACAACGAGTTTTTTAGAGATCGTGACAATAGCTGGGTGGGTCCTCTCCCATTCAGACACCCTAGACCTCTTCTTCAAAATAACAGAGAGCATGCTCTTACTCGTCTATATTCTCTTCGTCGGACTTTGCTGAAAAGACCAGAGATGAATCAGCAGTTCACAGACTTCATGCAAAGGTTGTTTGAAAACGATCATGCAGAGTATGCTGCTCCCCTAAGCATTGACCAGGAACGCTGGTACTTACCATACTTTGGGGTTTATCACCCAAAAAAGCCCAACCAAATTAGAGTGGTGTTTGATTCCAGTGCTCAATATCAGGGTCTCTCACTGAACAGCGTCCTTTTGACAGGACCAGACTTAAACAACAGTTTGTTGGGTGTGCTGATTCGGTTCAGAAAGGAGCCTGTTGCTGTGACTGTTGATATACAGCAAATGTTCCACTGTTTTACAGTGAGAGAAGATCACAGAGATTATTTGAGGTTCCTCTGGTTCCGTGACCATGATCTCGAAAAGGATGTGATTGAATGTAGGATGAAAGTCCATGTGTTCGGAAATAGCCCCTCTCCAGCAGTGGCGATTTACGGACTTCATCGGGCTGCCAAAGAAGGAGAGCTTATGCACGGAACCGACACCTACAACTTTGTGAAGAGAGATTTTTATGTGGACGACGGTTTGAGGTCCTTTCCGACTGCTGCTGAAGCTGTTGACTTACTTCGTAGGACACAAGCATCCCTGGCAGAATCGAATCTAAGGCTCCACAAGATAATGTCAAACAGCCCATTAGTGTTGGCAGCCTTTCCACCTGAAGACTGCACTAAAGGTGTCAAAGATCTTGATTTTGGTGATGAAACCATACCAGCTCAACGTAGTCTCGGCCTGAACTGGGAAATATCAACAGACACCTTTACATTCCACTCACCTGATAACAGCAAACCTCTGACTCGTCGTGGCATTCTCTCCACTGTTAACAGCTTGTATGACCCTTTGGGCTTTGCAGCACCTGTCACAATTCAAGGAAGATTCTTGTTAAGAGAGCTGTCAAAAGGAATAGATAACTGGGATGAGCCCCTTCCTGAAGAGAAATGCAGGGAGTGGGAAATGTGGAGAAATTCATTGCAAGATCTGGAAAAAATTCATGTTCAAAGGACATATAGTTTAAAGTCACTCTCAAAGGCAAAATGTACAGAGCTGTGCATATTTTCAGATGCCTCCTTCAAGGCTATTGGAGCAGTAGCATATCTTAAGACAATCCATGAAGATGGACAGATCAACATTGGTTTCGTCTTGGGCAAAGCTAAATTGACACCTCCAGACGAACCTACAATTCCTAGATTGGAACTTTGCGCAGCTGTATTAGCCGTTGAGATATCAGATCTGATCTTGGACGAGATTGATTTCGAACCAGACTCTGTAAAGTTTTTCTGTGACAGCAAAGTTGTCTTGGGTTACATACACAATGAAAGTAGGAGGTTCTATGTGTATGTGCACAATCGTGTTCAAAGAATCAGGCAATCATCAAAGGCTGAGCAATGGCATTATGTGGCTACCGAGCACAATCCAGCCGACTGTGCGTCCAGGTCTGTTCCAGCTTCTCTTCTTACAGACTCCATGTGGTTGACAGGACCAGACTTTCTTTATAGACCTTCGGAAAGTGAGCTAACCTTGCAAGAGACCTTTGAGCTGGTGAATCCAGAGACAGATTCAGAGGTTCGTCCTTCACCTCAAGCGAGCACTGCTGCCACTAGTATAACTGAGAAATCACTTAATCCAGAACGCTTTGAGCGCTTTTCAACATGGAAGTCACTGTTGAGAGGAGTGACGTGCTTGATCCATGTTGCCAGTTCCTTTCACTCTGAATCTAAAGGACAGACATGCACATATATAGGCTGGCATAAGTGTCGTCAGCCTTACTGCCTGAGTGAGTTAGCCCAAGCCAAAAAGGTCATTCTTTTTTCTGTCCAAAAGTCTGTTTTTTCTGAAGAGTACAGTGCTCTTAAGAGACATGTTGAAATCTCTCAGAACAGTCCTCTGATCAAGTTGAATCCTGTTCTGGGTGAAGATGGACTAATCAGAGTTGGTGGTCGTCTAATACGCGCACCTGTGGTCAGTGATGAGAGAAACCCCATTGTCTTACCTGGACGTCATCATATCTCCACCTTACTAATTCGTCACTTCCACGATCAAGTGAAGCATCAGGGACGCCTTTTCACCGAAGGAGCATTGCGCACTGGAGGATACTGGCTAATTAATGGAAAGAGGTCTATTAGTAGTGTCATACATACAGTAAGTGTGTTGTATGCAGGAAGTTACGTAGGAGTACGTAAATTCAAAAAATGGCTGACCTTCCAGAGGAGCATCTCAGTACATCCCCACCTTTCACTTATGTTGGCTTGGATGTGTTTGGTCCTTTTTCAGTCTCAGCTCGTCGAACAAGAGGAGGTCACGCAGAGAGCAAGCGCTGGGCCATTCTCTTCGCATGTATGTCCACACGTGCTGTTCACATAGAGATAATTGAATCCCTTGATACCTCCAGCTGTATAAACGCATTACGGAGATTTTTTGCCATTAGGGGGCCCGTGAAACAATTTCGGTCAGATTGTGGTACTAACTTTGTAGCTGCAAGCAAAGAACTGGGATACTCCAAAATGATGAAGGACCCAAAGATGCAAGAATACCTCACAAACTGTTCTTGCTCATGGGAATTCAATCCGCCCCATGCTTCACACATGGGGGGGCTTGGGAGCGTTTGATAGGTGTAGTAAAGAGGATTATGGACTCAATGTTGCTGCAGTACAGATCTCATTCCCTTTCACATGAAGTCCTATGCACTTTCATGGCTGAAATTTCTGCAATAATTAATGCAAGGCCCTTAGTTCCAATCTCCTCGGACCCTGACTCACCTCTCATTCTAACTCCGGCAATGCTTCTGACCCAGAAGGTCGGTGTTCCTCCATCTCCTGGAAACTTTTCAGGTAGTGACATGTTCAGGCAACAGTGGAAGCAGGTGCAGAGCCTCGCCGACAACTTTTGGTATCGCTGGAGACGCGAGTATCTCCCAACACTACAAAATCGTCGAAAGTGGACTAGTACTCAACCTGACATTAAAGAAGGTGATCTCGTACTTCTTAAAGACTATCAGAGCCCTCGTAATGAGTGGCCTATGGCTCTTGTGTCCAAAGTTTTTCCAAGCGCTGATGGGAGAGTACGCAAAGTTCAGTTGAAAGTTACCAAAAGTGGATCTGGAAAGGATGTAAAGTATCTTAGACCAATTACAGAGGTTATTCTTCTGTTGTCTAACGAAAATTAAGACTTAAATGAGACATCCTTAGGATGTCTGGCGGGGAGTGTTCTGCTCCAAGTTTATTTGTCATTGTATTGTATGTATAGTTATGTAGTTTTGGTGCCCCCTAGTTGCAGTTCTCTAGATAAAATAAGTGGTCACGTTTCCCATGTAGTCAGCTCCTTAATCTTCAGAGGCCATCCTTTGTTTTGTGTTTGTATAAGCATCATCTGTAAGTTAATCCTTCTTTACTTAATAGTTGATGATACATATTTTCATATATTTATGATAAGTTTATTCAGAGTTTTGATTTAATGGAGTTTTTGTGATGACGGCCTTTAGCTATCAGCCTAGCCTTTGTTTGACAGCATTTAACGTGCTAATCTTAATCTATTTTGATGAGATCATTTCTGTATAAGTCAATATTTGTATTTGTTGTCAATTTCTTGGTTATCTGATAATCTCATTTAAGAAAATTGATGACATTGATTTAATTTGGGCTATTTTCAGATATACTCTAATTAGTCATTAGTTAGTTTTTCTGATTGTTGTTTATTTGCTGTTTGTTGCAGTTTTACTCTTAATTCATAATGTACCTGGCATCTTATTAAACGTCAAAAACTAAGATGAATCCTGACTCGTCTGTACTTTATGGATGGAGTTTGGCTGGCTGTTAAATTGCATTGGTAGATGCAAGGAGAACAGTACAGTTGTTTTGTTTTGTTTTTTGCTCCAAACTACATAATAAATACTAGATTATCTTCTAAGCTTTCATTTGAATTGAACACACCAAAAGACTGAATGATTTGTGTTACAGTCAGTGTGGGCTTCACTCTGGTTTCTTCCCAAAAACTCACACCAGTACATGGATTGGCTATGCTAACTTGTTCCTAGATGTTGGTGATGTCTCTGAACAGAATAAAGCTCTTACTGAAGCTAAATAACATTTATATGTTATTATTGTTTAAATTTAAGTATTTGAATAATTGAATTATAGTCATATAGCAAATTACATCAAATTACATATACGCTTGCTATATTACACCATACACACACCATATCTCGTTACACACTCCTCATACTACATTATACACACACTAAATGACATCACGCACTATATTACCTCACACATAATATATGACATTACATTCATTATACAACATCACACACACACGATAACTTCCGGCTACTTTGAATTAAATAAACTAAAAGTAAATCAGAAGAGAATCTGTTATTGTGATCATAGACATACACACGCTTTCATCTCTGCTTGATACTGTAAGGGTTTGGACTGAAATACTTTTATCTTAGATTGAAGGAAAACCTCAATACCAGCCTTTACAGCAGCTGAATCATTTGATTACTCATTTGATGAATCACTTATTATGAATCTTCCATTTTTACCATCACGTGAATATAATTATATAAGTTTTGCAGTTTCAGGTGAAAACAGAAGCACACCTGATTCTTGTAAGAACATGTTTAAGATCAATGGCTATTTTCTGATCACTGAGTCACTGGCTATTTTCAAACGGTTCTTTAAGGCCTACTTACCTACTGTACTTATTCAAGAAACACTTCAACTAGCACTTCTTTCCCTATTTTTTGCATTTATTTAAAAAAAAAAAAAAAAAACGTTTGAAACTTTTTCATTGTATCTTTGAACAATGTTTTAAACTCATGGTATTTTAAAAGTGGGGTCTCCGATTTTTGAAAGCCAATGTTGACATATAAAATCACCAAAACAAACACGCCCCTAACCCAAATGGGTCCAACCCCTGTATTGATAGCTCCGCCCAAACATACATACATTACGTAACCCAGGAAAGTAATGGAAAGAAATGTGTCTATCATAGCTGAAGGGAAGAACATTTTTTTACATTCTCTCTTTTTGCATTTGTAATATTTTTTTGACCCCTTAACAGATCTTGTATCAATTAAGTAACTTTAGATTTGATAAATAGGGGCAATTCTTTTAAAATAACTATTTACATCAACTAAAACAAACTTGTTACTTGAGTGAAGCATGAACTGTAAGAATTGGGTTTATTCTTGTAATGTTTTCTTAAAAAGGAACAGTTCTTTTAAAATAACTATTTACTGTACATCAACTAGAACAAACCTGTCACTTGAGTGAAGCATGAACTGTAAGAATTGGGTTTTGTTAAAAAATTGGCAGTTCTTTTAAACCAACTATTTACATCAACTAGAACAAATTTGTTACAAACTAAAAATGTTAATTTTATCTAAAATGCTGTTTTTCTTAAGAACTATTCTCACATCTGTTAATATAGTATAACATTACAAATTTTTGGCCATTGTTATTGTGTATATATTTTTTTATTTTTTTTTATTTATTTATATTTATTTACAATCTTATGTAGGCCTATATTTAGGATTGTTTTGTTTTTTTTTTATTTGAGGAAAACATGGCAGGTCTTGAAAAAGATCTACTTCTATCACTATAATATTTACAGCATTAGCTTTCTACTCATTTTAGAGAATTCTGTTACAAACTCATCCATGTCCAGTTCATGTGTTATTGCTTTTTCATGAGCTAAAAGCACAAGGTTTTTTTTCTCTCATGAAGCATTGTTTGGCGAAACGGTGTCAAAATTCTTGCCAAAGTAGAGAATGAGCTCTCACATGAAGCAGTAGAGACACCCATGACCATAGCAGATACATAGAATTTATGAAGACCTGCAAATGCATCTTTGTATTCCTGCAAGAGTTTGCAAACAGCAGAACATTCAGCATCAGATGGAAGTTTTTTGGACAGCATTGGTCTGGCAACAAGAATTTCATTCTTGAGTTCAGTTTTTGCAACCCCTGCAAGACTACAGAGAGGTTCAAGCAACTGGATGTCAAGAAATTTGTTGGATTTTGGCATTAAACCTGAGAGGGCTTGCATCAGCTGTAAATTCTTTGTGGAAAACCTGTTTTCTATCTCTGATACAGCTGTATCTAGTATGTTCAACATCTGTTGTCTTAGAGCTGCAGTGGCACATTCAGAACCTGACTGCCCTTCTTGCCCTAAAGGTGAAAAAATGACAGTCACCATAGGAGGGATTCACAGTTCTTAGACGTTTTGGTGAGGGCTCAACAGTAGACATGTCAGCACAGTACTGCTGAAATTCATTGTCATTTTCTCTGAGATTTTTTAGTGCACTAAGACATCCCTGCACAACTTCAGCTGCACTGCACAAATCAACATGGTGAGACTGTAGGATGGCATTAGCTGGTTTTAAAATGGCGAGAAGATGTATCAGAAATTTGCCAATTTAAAAAAAATGGCATAGCTTAAGCTGAGAGAGAAGCCCGGATGATTCTTTTGCAAGGTCAACTGATGCATTGTCATCATTGGAAACCTTAAAAAGAATGTTAAGAATGACTTCCTCATTATCCACCACGCATTTTGTGACTTCATAATGACTTGTCCAGCGGATTTCCAACAGTCTCCTGAGATAAGGGCAATTGTATCTCTGAGAGACAAAATGATGCCTGAAAAAAGAGTGCAGGGAGCCTGACAAGTCAAAGAATCTTTTAGCACAAGGTTCACTTTGAATCGCATGTATGACAGTGAGGTGAAGCTGGTGGTTATAGCAGTGGATGTAGGGGATATGCCTGCCCAACCTTTGTTGTAATAAAGCCTGAACACCACCTCGTACCCCACTCATCACTGATGCTCCATCATAACACTGGCTCATTATATTATCAGCACTGTATCCTGTTTCAGACAAGTGTTGTAATATTTCAGTAGTGATGTAATCTGCATCAAGCTGCTGGAGTTCTAACAAGCCAATGAGATGTTCCTCTGGCACATCAATGCATATAAAAACGAATTACAATGGACAAATTTTCAGTGTTGCACCGATCCCTTGTGCCTCACTTTTCAAACAGAATGCAGCTGAATCAGCAGTGTCATATTTCTGTTTTATTTTTTTCAGAACCATGGATGCCAAAATTTCAATCACTTCATTCTGGATGGTTTTGGAAGTGTACTTTGCATTTTGTGGGATACCTGATGTAATGTCAGCCAGGTATTTATCTTTTCCCAACGTGTATTTAAACAACTTGGCAAAAAGCCCAACAGCTACGCAATCTTCCTCACTGTCACTTGTTTCACAATCCCCGCGTAGTGGAAGCTCATTGACTGCTAAAAACTTAACAACACCTGCCATGCTTTTTATGTAATAGTGATTCTTTTCTATCTGTTGGGGGCCGAGCAAACATGCTACGGTCTCCCCCGACACCGATCGGCGGCAAAACTCTGTCCATGAGATCGAGGATTGTAAATGAGCTTGGCTGCACGCATGTTTTTGAAGACCGCGGTCACGTTCTAATGCTGCTTTCCAGTTTCGAAAACCTGTTGAAACGAACATGTCATTTTCAGAGAAATCAACACCGAACACTCGACACGGAAAACAAAAGCATGCATCGCGATCTACAGAATATTCAAGCCACGGCCGTGACTGATACCAAGCGGCCGAAAAACATCTCTCTCTCCCTCCAAAAAGAGTTCGGGGGTATGATTTCAGAACTGGCTGGTAAGGATTCGCCCTGTTTAAATCACTTGGGACAGAATTGCTGCATCTTTGAGTGGGTGTATTTGTGTTTTCTGATTTGTTCATTTGTTTTGTGATTTGTTCATTTGTTTTCTGATTTGTTCATTTGTTTTCTGATTTGTTCATTTGTTTTCTGATTTGTACATTTGTTTTCTGATTTGTTAATTTGTTTTCTGATTTGTTAATGTGTTTTCTGATTTGTTAATGTGTTTTCTGATTTGTTCATTTGTTTTCTGATTTGTTCATTTGTTTTCTGATTTGTTAATGTGTTTTGTGATTTGTTCATTTGTTTTCTGATTTGTTCATTTGTTTTCTGATTTGTTCATTTGTTTTCTGATTTGTTCATTTGTTTTCTGATTTGTTCATTTGTTTTCTGATTTGTACATTTGTTTTCTGATTTGTTAATTTGTTTTCTGATTTGTTAATGTGTTTTCTGATTTGTTCATTTGTTTTCTGATTTGTACATTTGTTTTCTGATTTGTTAATTTGTTTTCTGATTTGTTAATGTGTTTTCTGATTTGTTAATGTGTTTTCTGATTTGTTCATTTGTTTTCTGATTTGTTAATTTGTTTTCTGATTTGTTAATTTGTTTTCTGATTTGTTAATTTGTTTTCTGATTTGTTAATTTGTTTTCTGATTTGTTAATGTGTTTTCTGATTTGTTCATTTGTTTTGTGATTTGTTAATGTGTTTTGTGATTTGTTCATTTGTTTTCTGATTTGTACATTTGTTTTCTGATTTGTTCATTTGTTTTCTGATTTGTACATTTGTTTTCTGATTTGTTAATGTTTTCTGATTTGTTCATTTGTTTTCTGATTTGTTAATTTGTTTTCTGATTTGTTAATTTGTTTTCTGATTTGTTAATGTGTTTTCTGATTTCTTAATGTGTTTTGTGATTTGTTCATTTGTTTTCTGATTTGTTAGTGTTTTCTGATTTGTTAATTTGTTTTCTGATTTGTTAATTTGTTTTCTGATTTGTTCATTTGTTTTCTGATTTGTTAATGTGTTTTCTGATTTGTTAATGTGTTTTCTGATTTGTTCATTTGTTTTCTGATTTGTTCATTTGTTTTCTGATTTGTTAGTGTTTTCTGATTTGTTAATGTGTTTTCTGATTTGTTCATTTGTTTTCTGATTTGTTCATTTGTTTTCTGATTTGTTAATGTGTTTTCTGATTTGTTCATTTGTTTTCTGATTTGTTAGTGTTTTCTGATTTGTTAATGTGTTTTCTGATTTGTTCATTTGTTTTCTGATTTGTTAATTTGTTTTCTGATTTGTTAATGTGTTTTCTGATTTGTTCATTTGTTTTCTGATTTGTTAATGTGTTTTCTGATTTGTTCATTTGTTTTCTGATTTGTTAGTGTTTTCTGATTTGTTAATGTGTTTTCTGATTTGTTCATTTGTTTTCTGATTTGTTAATGTGTTTTCTGATTTGTTAATTTGTTTTCTGATTTGTTAATTTGTTTTCTGATTTGTACATTTGTTTTCTGATTTGTTAATGTGTTTTCTGATTTGTTAATGTGTTTTGTGATTTGTTAATGTGTTTTGTGATTTGTTCATTTGTTTTCTGATTTGTACATTTGTTTTCTGATTTGTTCATTTGTTTTCTGATTTGTACATTTGTTTTCTGATTTTACATTTGTTTTCTGATTTGTTCATTTGTTTTCTGATTTGTTAATGTGTTTTCTGATTTGTTAATGTGTTTTCTGATTTGTTAATGTGTTTTCTGATTTGTTCATTTGTTTTCTGATTTGTTAATGTGTTTTCTGATTTGTTAATTTGTTTTCTGATTTGTTAATTTGTTTTCTGATTTGTTAATGTGTTTTCTGATTTGTTCACTTGTTTTCTGATTTGTTCATTTGTTTTCTGATTTGTTAATGTGTTTTCTGATTTGTTAATTTGTTTTCTGATTTGTTCATTTGTTTTCTGATTTGTTAATGTGTTTTCTGATTTGTTAATGTGTTTTCTGATTTGTTCATTTGTTTTCTGATTTGTTAATGTGTTTTCTGATTTGTTAATTTGTTTTCTGATTTGTTCATTTGTTTTCTGATTTGTTAATGTGTTTTCTGATTTGTTAATGTGTTTTCTGATTTGTTAATTTGTTTTCTGATTTGTTAATGTGTTTTCTGATTTGTTAATGTGTTTTCTGATTTGTTCATTTGTTTTCTGATTTGTTAATATGTTTTGTGCACTGATTCAGACAACCCGGAAGCGGTAGGTATAGTTTGTGAATGGAAACTTACCGATCATTGGACAAGACGACTGTCATTAAAGATATACAGGTGAATGAAAGGTGTCTCGTCCGATGATGGTAAGTTTCCATTCACAAACTATACCAACCTCTTCCGGGTTGTCTGACTTGTTGTGTTTTGGGATTTGTTAATGTGTTTTCGGGTTTGTTTATTTGTTTTCGGATTTGTTAATTTGTTTTGGGATTTGTTAATTTGTTTTCTTATTTGTTAATGTGTTTTTCACTTGTCAGCCATCATACGTTGGGCAGAAATTAGAAAATAACGTATCTCGAGCTGAATTGAATATCGCACCAATTTTGTGATTGGCTGTTATGTGGTGTGGGGCCAGGGTGGGCCAAGCCTCTGATTGGGTGGGCCAGGCCCACTCTGCCACAACCAGAAGAGGTTTTGGTCAGATTAGCAGTACAGTATGTTTTCAGAAAAGAGAAAAACGAAGAGACCTCACAATAAAAAACGAATGTTTCCATTGTATACCCCCTATAAAGAGTTTAGAACAATTATTGTCTCATCCAAAAATATTTGCCATGATAAATGTTGGATTTCAAAAATGCAGCAGTGGATATTTTTATGACATCATAGATGGCAAACTAATGCTTTCACACCCTTTATTTTCATCTAGACCCTCTGCTTTACAGATAATCCTTTATTCGGATGAAAACGAAATTTGCAATCCACTTGGGTCTCATGCTTCAAAGAATAAGTTGCTCATGTTTTACTACACTTTGGGTAACATTAATCCAAAGTACTGGTCAAAATTAGCTTACCCAGAATATTCCTTGGATAAACTTTAATACTCATGTTAAGTGCTGTCTGTTTGGACAGCCCCAGGAATAAATAAATCTGTTACTGTTGTTGATGATAAGAAATATAATAAATCAGAATAAAACCACTTTTTGACCAAGTGTTTATGTTCACACAAGCAATTTGTCTTATGGTTTTTCAAATACATGAACGGACACAAACAAAAGATCACTAAAACGACAACAAAAAAACAAATCTTTGACCTTTCTTAATTAAGATTCTTGAAATTAGAGTTTTTAGGGGTGGTATTATTCTTAAAATTAGCACAACAATCTAATGAACATGCACCAAAACTTGCACTTTATAGCTTTCACTTGTTTCTGGTAAAATTTACCTCAAAAGGAGTTAACATTTACTTGTCAAGAAAGAAGAAGACCAATTTTCTTAAATTAAGATTTATGAGCCAATGTGCAATGTATTTTATAAGACTTTTTTATCTTTTATGGCAAAAAACAAGACATATTTTCTAGAAATAAGTTTTTTTTACTTTCTTAGATTTAGTTTTTTGCAGTGTATGTATGTCACTCTGGATAAGAGAGTCTGCCAAATGCCGTAAATGTAAATGTAATGTAAATGTAAGATCATGTGACACTGACGATCCTCCCTCCACTTGAAGTTCCATTAAACGTATAAAAGCCGACTGAGCTGCTCGGGAACAACAGAGAAAGAAGGAACATGGCAGAGAACCGAGTCAGGGACTGGACCCGGGTCAGGGACATGTACGAGGGAGTTAATCTAGACGAAATGTGCAAAAAACAAAAAAAAGCACACAGAGACAAAACTCTTTATAATAATCCAGATGTTTTATTCAGAATCTATCAACAGGGAAGACTCCATGTGCTGCTCTTCATACCAACTGACACTGAAGAGTGGAAGAATGTGATTCAGGACAGAAGCAGGGCTACTGACCTTTCTGTTCAGCTGACGGAGAGACGTGCTATAAGGGGTCATTTACCAATCATTAGCATGTCTGGTCCTGTGAGTAACCTCGAATATATCTGTGAGTCTTTTGATCAGCTCTATAATCAGGTGCAGGAAAACATTCAGGACAGAGCAGCACCACAGAGGAACTATGTGGCTGAGATTGAGGAACTCAATGTGAGAATCGGGAAGCTATAAGAGGAAATCAAGATCCTTAAAAGAAAATCGGTAGGTGTGTAAAACAGGATGTACTCAGCTTTACTGAGTTTCAGGAAAATGTTTCAACACTTATTTAAAATTAAGCAGCTAAAAGGTCGAGAGTTTGTTTTAACTTGATTTTTAATGCACTGATGCAACAGAGAACTTATGCTCTGTGTGTGTGTGTGTGTGTGTGTGTGTGTGTGTGTGTGTGTGTGTGTGTGTGTGTGTGTGTGTGTATAATGTCATTTGTTGTTGTTGTTTTTAGGTGCACACCTGAGGCCTGTGTATCAATGTTCCACTTTCCTCACTGCAGTGGAAGCAAATAAAGTTCAAAACCACCGGCTTTCATTTAGTGCTGAGCTTCACAAAGAAGGAATGAATTTCAATTCATCTAAGGCTTAGGAATAGATTAAAACTTGCTCATGTGTTTTATTTATTTTGTTTTGTTTATTTATCTGTTTGTTCGTTTGTTTTTAGTTTGGTTTGATTTATTGATTTTATTGTATTCGATTTTAAATGTTTATTTGTCTCATACACAACCTTGCACAGTACGACATGCAGATAAATGTTGTCCTAAAAGAAGAATAAAACTGCTACAATAAAAGTAGATGTTGGATTATCTGTACAAATAATAAGAATAAAATATAAAAAATATAAATATATTTATATGAATATGGTGAAGTGAGCAAACAGTATGACAATGGGAAATAAAGTTCAGATGTTTACTATATTATTTTGCATATAATAGCCATGTAATAACATTTACTGTGCGATTTAATAAACATTTAATAAAGTGATTATTAAAACATTTTTAGACTCCAATCTACTGACTTTCTAATCGCTTTTGTTGTGAATGTTCAGGCGTTTGTCCAGTAGATGGCGTCATCATTCCTCTGTCAAATGTCACGTGGGCAGGACAAAACACCAAAATAACACCAGCTACTCTACTACAATGTGTTATCTGATGTGTTTTAAAGTTATTGAAGATATTATATATTCATTCATTCATCTTCTACCGCTTATCCGAACTACCTCGGGTCACGGGGAGCCTGTGCCTATCTCAGGCGTCATCGGGCATCAAGGCAGGATACACCCTGGACGGAGTGCCAACCCATCGCAGGGCACACACACACTCCCATTCACTCACGCAATCACACACTAGGGACAATTTTTCCAGAGATGCCAATCAACCTACTATGCATGTCTTTGGACCGGGGGAGGAAACCGGAGTACCCGGAGGAAACCCCCGAGGCACGGGGAGAACATGCAAACTCCACACACACAAGGTGGAGGCGGGAATCGAACCCCGACCCTGGAGGTGTGAGGCGAACGTGCTAACCACTAAGCCACCGTGCCCCCGATATTATATATTATTACTGGAATTAAACTGAAATTACATGTTCAATATTTACTCTCCTTAACAAATTTTGTTAGTATTAGTTTAATATAGCATAGTTTTGTAGTTGTTGTTTTGTTTTGTTTTTTTTTGCTCCAAACTACATAATAAATACTAGATTATCTTCTAAGCTTTCATTTGAATTGAACACACCAAAAGACTGAATGATTTGTGTTACAGTCAGTGTGGGCTTCACTCTGGTTTCTTCCCAAAAACTCACACCAGTACATGGATTGGCTATGCTAACTTGTTCCTAGATGTTGGTGATGTCTCTGAACAGAATAAAGCTCTTACTGAAGATAAATAACATTTATATGTTATTATTGTTTAAATGTAAGTATTTGAATAATTGCACACACACTATATTACATCACACACCATGTTGACATCACATACATTATATAACATCACACACGTACTATATTACCTCACACGTGGACTATATTACTTCATACAGATATTGACATACATTATATAACATCACACACACTATATTACCTTACACATGGACTATATTACATCATACATCATGTTGACATCACATACATTATATAACATCACACACGTACTATATTACCTCACACACGTACTGTATTACCTCACACACGTACTATATCACCTCTCACACGCACTGTTACCTCACACACACTATATTACCTCACACACGATATATTACCTCACACACGTACTATATCACCTCATACACGCACTGTTACCTCACACACTCACTATAGTACTTCATACACTCACTATATTACCTCACACACGATACATTACCTCACACACGCACTATATTACCTCACACACACACTCTTACCTCAAACGCACTGTTACCTCACACACTCACTATATTACCTCACACACTCACTATATTACCTCACACACGCACTATATTACCTCACACACTCACTATATTACCTCACACACTCACTATATTACCTCACACACGATATATTACATCACACATGCACTATATCACCTCACACACACACACACTCTTACCTCAAACGCACTATGTTACCTCACACACTCACTATATTAGCTCACACATGATATATTACCTCAAACATGCACTATATTACTTCACACACGCACTATATTACCTCACACATGAAATAATCTGAATTCTCTTTTTATTATCCTTGGAGACTTTACTGTAACAGAGCAAATCTAATCACTATCTGGTTTGGTGTGGCATCTAAACAGGACAGGAACAGACTGAAACGCACAGTAAAAACAGCGGAAAAAATAATTGGTGCCCCCCTGCCCACTCCCCAGTGAAAAATCACCACTGACCCCTCACACCCAATATTGTTATTTGCACCGTGCACTTCCCACACTTTATGTACATAACTGATCAGTCATATATTCTGTATTTATATTTCATACTCATAATGTCTATTGTATCACATCTGCATTGTGTTGTATAGTCTGTAATATCTTGTATAGTATAGTGTTATTTATGTCTGTATTAAGTATAGTGTTATTTATGTCGGTATTGTATAGTATAGTGTTATTTATGTCTGTATTGTATTGTATAGTGTTATTTATGTCTGTATTGTATTGTATAGTGTTATTTGTCTGTATTGTATAGTATAGTGTTATTTATGTCTGTATTGTATAGTATAGTGTTATTTATGTCTGTATTGTATAGTATAGTGTTATTTATGTGTGTATTGTATAGTATAGTGTTATTTATGTCTGTATTGTATAGTATAGTGTTATTTATGTCTGTATTGTATAGTATAGTGTTATTTATGTCTGTATTGTATAGTATAGTGTTATTTATGTGTGTATTGTATTGTATAGTGTTATTTATGTCTGTATTGTATAGTATAGTGTTATTTATGTCTGTATTGTATTGTATAGTGTTATTTATGTCTGTATTGTATAGTATAGTGTTATTTATGTCTGTATTGTATAGTATAGTGTTATTTATGTCTGTATTGTATAGTATAGTGTTATTTATGTCTGTATTGTATTGTATAGTGTTATTTATGTCTGTATTGTATAGTATAGTGTTATTTATGTCTGTATTGTATTGTATAGTGTTATTTATGTCTGTATTGTATAGTATAGTGTTATTTATGTCTGTATTGTATTGTATAGTGTTATTTATGTCTGTATTGTATTGTATAGTGTTATTTATGTCTGTATTGTATTGTATAGTGTTATTTGTCTGTATTGTATAGTATAGTGTTATTTATGTCTGTATTGTATTGTATAGTGTTATTTATGTCTGTATTGTATAGTATAGTGTTATTTATGTGTGTATTGTATAGTATAGTGTTATTTATGTCTGTATTGTATAGTATAGTGTTATTTATGTCTGTATTGTATAGTATAGTGTTATTTATGTCTGTATTGTATAGTATAGTGTTATTTATGTCTGTATTGTATTGTATAGTGTTATTTATGTCTGTATTGTATAGTATAGTGTTATTTATGTCTGTATTGTATTGTATAGTGTTATTTATGTCTGTATTGTATAGTATAGTGTTATTTATGTCTGTATTGTATAGTATAGTGTTATTTATGTCTGTATTGTATAGTATAGTGTTATTTATGTCTGTATTGTATAGTATAGTGTTATTTATGTCTGTATTGTATAGTATAGTGTTATTTATGTCTGTATTGTATTGTATAGTGTTATTTATGTCTGTATTGTATTGTATAGTGTTATTTATGTCTGTATTGTATAGTATAGTGTTATTTATGTCTGTATTGTATAGTATAGTGTTATTTATGTCTGTATTGTATAGTATAGTGTTATTTGTCTGTATTGTATTGTATAGTGTTATTTATGTCTGTATTGTATAGTATAGTGTTATTTATGTCTGTATTGTATAGTATAGTGTTATTTATGTCTGTATTGTATAGTATAGTGTTATTTATGTCTGTACTGTATAGTATAGTGTTATTTATGTCTGTATTATATTGTATAGTGTTATTTATGTCTGTATTGTATTGTATAGTGTTATTTGTCTGTATTGTATAGTATAGTGTTATTTATGTGTGTATTGTATAGTATAGTGTTATTTATGTGTGTATTGTATAGTATAGTGTTATTTATGTCTGTATTGTATAGTATAGTGTTATTTATGTCTGTATTGTATAGTATAGTGTTATTTATGTCTGTATTGTATAGTATAGTGTTATTTATGTCTGTATTGTATTGTATAGTGTTATTTATGTGTGTATTGTATAGTATAGTGTTATTTATGTGTGTGTTGTATAGTGTTATGTGTGTATTGTATAGTATAGTGTTATTTATGTCTGTATTGTATTGTATAGTGTTATTTATGTGTGTATTGTATAGTATAGTGTTATTTATGTGTGTGTTGTATAGTGTTATGTGTGTATTGTATAGTATAGTGTTATTTATGTGTGTATTGTATAGTATAGTGTTATTTATGTGTGTATTGTATAGTATAGTGTTATTTATGTGTGTATTGTATTGTATAGTATAGTGTTATTTATGTTTTCTGATTTGTTAGTGTTTTCTGATTTGTTAATGTGTTTTCTGATTTGTTCATTTGTTTTCTGATTTGTTAATGTGTTTTCTGATTTGTTAATTTGTTTTCTGATTTGTTAATTTGTTTTCTGATTTGTACATTTGTTTTCTGATTTGTTAATGTGTTTTCTGATTTGTTAATGTGTTTTGTGATTTGTTAATGTGTTTTGTGATTTGTTCATTTGTTTTCTGATTTGTACATTTGTTTTCTGATTTGTTCATTTGTTTTCTGATTTGTTCATTTGTTTTCTGATTTGTTAATGTGTTTTCTGATTTGTTAATGTGTTTTCTGATTTGTTAATGTGTTTTCTGATTTGTTCATTTGTTTTCTGATTTGTTAATGTGTTTTCTGATTTGTTAATTTGTTTTCTGATTTGTTAATTTGTTTTCTGATTTGTTAATGTGTTTTCTGATTTGTTCACTTGTTTTCTGATTTGTTCATTTGTTTTCTGATTTGTTAATGTGTTTTCTGATTTGTTAATTTGTTTTCTGATTTGTTCATTTGTTTTCTGATTTGTTAATGTGTTTTCTGATTTGTTAATGTGTTTTCTGATTTGTTCATTTGTTTTCTGATTTGTTCATTTGTTTTCTGATTTGTTAATGTGTTTTCTGATTTGTTCATTTGTTTTCTGATTTGTTTTCTGATTTGTTCATTTGTTTTCTGATTTGTTAATGTGTTTTCTGATTTGTTAATTTGTTTTCTGATTTGTTAATGTGTTTTCTGATTTGTTCATTTGTTTTCTGATTTGTTAATGTGTTTTCTGATTTGTTCATTTGTTTTCTGATTTGTTAGTGTTTTCTGATTTGTTAATGTGTTTTCTGATTTGTTCATTTGTTTTCTGATTTGTTAATGTGTTTTCTGATTTGTTCATTTGTTTTCTGATTTGTACATTTGTTTTCTGATTTGTTAATGTGTTTTCTGATTTGTTAATGTGTTTTGTGATTTGTTAATGTTTTGTGATTTGTTCATTTGTTTTCTGATTTGTACATTTGTTTTCTGATTTGTTCATTTGTTTTCTGATTTGTACATTTGTTTTCTGATTTGTTAATGTGTTTTCTGATTTGTTAATTTGTTTTCTGATTTGTTAATTTGTTTTCTGATTTGTTAATGTGTTTTCTGATTTGTTCACTTGTTTTCTGATTTGTTCATTTGTTTTCTGATTTGTTAATGTGTTTTCTGATTTGTTAATTTGTTTTCTGATTTGTTCATTTGTTTTCTGATTTGTTAATGTGTTTTCTGATTTGTTAATGTGTTTTCTGATTTGTTAATTTGTTTTCTGATTTGTTAATGTGTTTTCTGATTTGTTAATGTGTTTTCTGATTTGTTCATTTGTTTTCTGATTTGTTAATATGTTTTGTGCACTGATTCAGACAACCCGGAAGCGGTAGGTATAGTTTGTGAATGGAAACTTACCGATCATTGGACAAGACGACTGTCATTAAAGATATACAGGTGAATGAAAGGTGTCTCGTCCGATGATGGTAAGTTTCCATTCACAAACTATACCAACCTCTTCCGGGTTGTCTGACTTGTTGTGTTTTGGGATTTGTTAATGTGTTTTCGGGTTTGTTTATTTGTTTTCGGATTTGTTAATTTGTTTTGGGATTTGTTAATTTGTTTTCTTATTTGTTAATGTGTTTTTCACTTGTCAGCCATCATACGTTGGGCAGAAATTAGAAAATAACGTATCTCGAGCTGAATTGAATATCGCACCAATTTTGTGATTGGCTGTTATGTGGTGTGGGGCCAGGGTGGGCCAAGCCTCTGATTGGGTGGGCCAGGCCCACTCTGCCACAACCAGAAGAGGTTTTGGTCAGATTAGCAGTACAGTATGTTTTCAGAAAAGAGAAAAACGAAGAGACCTCACAATAAAAAACGAATGTTTCCATTGTATACCCCCTATAAAGAGTTTAGAACAATTATTGTCTCATCCAAAAATATTTGCCATGATAAATGTTGGATTTCAAAAATGCAGCAGTGGATATTTTTATGACATCATAGATGGCAAACTAATGCTTTCACACCCTTTATTTTCATCTAGACCCTCTGCTTTACAGATAATCCTTTATTCGGATGAAAACGAAATTTGCAATCCACTTGGGTCTCATGCTTCAAAGAATAAGTTGCTCATGTTTTACTACACTTTGGGTAACATTAATCCAAAGTACTGGTCAAAATTAGCTTACCCAGAATATTCCTTGGATAAACTTTAATACTCATGTTAAGTGCTGTCTGTTTGGACAGCCCCAGGAATAAATAAATCTGTTACTGTTGTTGATGATAAGAAATATAATAAATCAGAATAAAACCACTTTTTGACCAAGTGTTTATGTTCACACAAGCAATTTGTCTTATGGTTTTTCAAATACATGAACGGACACAAACAAAAGATCACTAAAACGACAACAAAAAAACAAATCTTTGACCTTTCTTAATTAAGATTCTTGAAATTAGAGTTTTTAGGGGTGGTATTATTCTTAAAATTAGCACAACAATCTAATGAACATGCACCAAAACTTGCACTTTATAGCTTTCACTTGTTTCTGGTAAAATTTACCTCAAAAGGAGTTAACATTTACTTGTCAAGAAAGAAGAAGACCAATTTTCTTAAATTAAGATTTATGAGCCAATGTGCAATGTATTTTATAAGACTTTTTTATCTTTTATGGCAAAAAACAAGACATATTTTCTAGAAATAAGTTTTTTTTACTTTCTTAGATTTAGTTTTTTGCAGTGTATGTATGTCACTCTGGATAAGAGAGTCTGCCAAATGCCGTAAATGTAAATGTAATGTAAATGTAAGATCATGTGACACTGACGATCCTCCCTCCACTTGAAGTTCCATTAAACGTATAAAAGCCGACTGAGCTGCTCGGGAACAACAGAGAAAGAAGGAACATGGCAGAGAACCGAGTCAGGGACTGGACCCGGGTCAGGGACATGTACGAGGGAGTTAATCTAGACGAAATGTGCAAAAAACAAAAAAAAGCACACAGAGACAAAACTCTTTATAATAATCCAGATGTTTTATTCAGAATCTATCAACAGGGAAGACTCCATGTGCTGCTCTTCATACCAACTGACACTGAAGAGTGGAAGAATGTGATTCAGGACAGAAGCAGGGCTACTGACCTTTCTGTTCAGCTGACGGAGAGACGTGCTATAAGGGGTCATTTACCAATCATTAGCATGTCTGGTCCTGTGAGTAACCTCGAATATATCTGTGAGTCTTTTGATCAGCTCTATAATCAGGTGCAGGAAAACATTCAGGACAGAGCAGCACCACAGAGGAACTATGTGGCTGAGATTGAGGAACTCAATGTGAGAATCGGGAAGCTATAAGAGGAAATCAAGATCCTTAAAAGAAAATCGGTAGGTGTGTAAAACAGGATGTACTCAGCTTTACTGAGTTTCAGGAAAATGTTTCAACACTTATTTAAAATTAAGCAGCTAAAAGGTCGAGAGTTTGTTTTAACTTGATTTTTAATGCACTGATGCAACAGAGAACTTATGCTCTGTGTGTGTGTGTGTGTGTGTGTGTGTGTGTGTGTGTGTGTGTGTGTGTGTGTGTGTGTGTGTGTATAATGTCATTTGTTGTTGTTGTTTTTAGGTGCACACCTGAGGCCTGTGTATCAATGTTCCACTTTCCTCACTGCAGTGGAAGCAAATAAAGTTCAAAACCACCGGCTTTCATTTAGTGCTGAGCTTCACAAAGAAGGAATGAATTTCAATTCATCTAAGGCTTAGGAATAGATTAAAACTTGCTCATGTGTTTTATTTATTTTGTTTTGTTTATTTATCTGTTTGTTCGTTTGTTTTTAGTTTGGTTTGATTTATTGATTTTATTGTATTCGATTTTAAATGTTTATTTGTCTCATACACAACCTTGCACAGTACGACATGCAGATAAATGTTGTCCTAAAAGAAGAATAAAACTGCTACAATAAAAGTAGATGTTGGATTATCTGTACAAATAATAAGAATAAAATATAAAAATTATAAATATATTTATATGAATATGGTGAAGTGAGCAAACAGTATGACAATGGGAAATAAAGTTCAGATGTTTATTATATTATTTTGCATATAATAGCCATGTAATAACATTTACTGTGCGATTTAATAAACATTTAATAAAGTGATTATTAAAACATTTTTAGACTCCAATCTACTGACTTTCTAATCGCTTTTGTTGTGAATGTTCAGGCGTTTGTCCAGTAGATGGCGTCATCATTCCTCTGTCAAATGTCACGTGGGCAGGACAAAACACCAAAATAACACCAGCTACTCTACTACAATGTGTTATCTGATGTGTTTTAAAGTTATTGAAGATATTATATATTCATTCATTCATCTTCTACCGCTTATCCGAACTACCTCGGGTCACGGGGAGCCTGTGCCTATCTCAGGCGTCATCGGGCATCAAGGCAGGATACACCCTGGACGGAGTGCCAACCCATCGCAGGGCACACACACACTCCCATTCACTCACGCAATCACACACTAGGGACAATTTTTCCAGAGATGCCAATCAACCTACTATGCATGTCTTTGGACCGGGGGAGGAAACCGGAGTACCCGGAGGAAACCCCCGAGGCACGGGGAGAACATGCAAACTCCACACACACAAGGTGGAGGCGGGAATCGAACCCCGACCCTGGAGGTGTGAGGCGAACGTGCTAACCACTAAGCCACCGTGCCCCCGATATTATATATTATTACTGGAATTAAACTGAAATTACATGTTCAATATTTACTCTCCTTAACAAATTTTGTTAGTATTAGTTTAATATAGCATAGTTTTGTAGTTGTTGTTTTGTTTTGTTTTTTTTTGCTCCAAACTACATAATAAATACTAGATTATCTTCTAAGCTTTCATTTGAATTGAACACACCAAAAGACTGAATGATTTGTGTTACAGTCAGTGTGGGCTTCACTCTGGTTTCTTCCCAAAAACTCACACCAGTACATGGATTGGCTATGCTAACTTGTTCCTAGATGTTGGTGATGTCTCTGAACAGAATAAAGCTCTTACTGAAGATAAATAACATTTATATGTTATTATTGTTTAAATGTAAGTATTTGAATAATTGCACACACACTATATTACATCACACACGATATATGACATCATATACATTATATAACATCACACACGTACTATATTACCTCACACGTGGACTATATTACTTCATACAGATATTGACACACATTATATAACATCACACACACTATATTACCTTACACATGGACTATATTACATCACACACCATGTTGACATCACATACATTATATAACATCACACACGTACTATATTACCTCACACGTGGACTATATTACTTCATACAGATATTGACATACATTATATAACATCACACACACTATATTACCTTACACATGGACTATATTACATCATACATCATGTTGACATCACATACATTATATAACATCACACACGTACTATATTACCTCACACACGTACTGTATTACCTCACACACGTACTATATCACCTCTCACACGCACTGTTACCTCACACACACTATAT
This sequence comes from Tachysurus vachellii, assembly GCF_030014155.1. Lineage (NCBI taxonomy): Eukaryota > Metazoa > Chordata > Actinopteri > Siluriformes > Bagridae > Tachysurus > Tachysurus vachellii. The sequence goes on from NC_083468.1 coordinate 26,579,433, forward strand.
TACCTCACACACGATATATTACCTCACACACGTACTATATCACCTCATACACGCACTGTTACCTCACACACTCACTATAGTACTTCATACACTCACTATATTACCTCACACACGATACATTACCTCACACACGCACTATATTACCTCACACACACACTCTTACCTCAAACGCACTGTTACCTCACACACTCACTATATTACCTCACACACTCACTATATTACCTCACACACGCACTATATTACCTCACACACTCACTATATTACCTCACACACTCACTATATTACCTCACACACGATATATTACATCACACATGCACTATATCACCTCACACACACACACACTCTTACCTCAAACGCACTATGTTACCTCACACACTCACTATATTAGCTCACACATGATATATTACCTCAAACATGCACTATATTACTTCACACACGCACTATATTACCTCACACATGAAATAATCTGAATTCTCTTTTTATTATCCTTGGAGACTTTACTGTAACAGAGCAAATCTAATCACTATCTGGTTTGGTGTGGCATCTAAACAGGACAGGAACAGACTGAAACGCACAGTAAAAACAGCGGAAAAAATAATTGGTGCCCCCCTGCCCACTCCCCAGTGAAAAATCACCACTGACCCCTCACACCCAATATTGTTATTTGCACCGTGCACTTCCCACACTTTATGTACATAACTGATCAGTCATATATTCTGTATTTATATTTCATACTCATAATGTCTATTGTATCACATCTGCATTGTGTTGTATAGTCTGTAATATCTTGTATAGTATAGTGTTATTTATGTCTGTATTGTATAGTATAGTGTTATTTATGTCTGTATTGTATTGTATAGTGTTATTTATGTGTGTATTGTATAGTATAGTGTTATTTATGTCTGTATTGTATTGTATAGTGTTATTTATGTCTGTATTGTATTGTATAGTGTTATTTATGTCTGTATTGTATAGTATAGTGTTATTTATGTCTGTATTGTATAGTATAGTGTTATTTATGTCTGTATTGTATAGTATAGTGTTATTTGTCTGTATTGTATTGTATAGTGTTATTTATGTCTGTATTGTATAGTATAGTGTTATTTATGTCTGTATTGTATAGTATAGTGTTATTTATGTCTGTATTGTATAGTATAGTGTTATTTATGTCTGTACTGTATAGTATAGTGTTATTTATGTCTGTATTATATTGTATAGTGTTATTTATGTCTGTATTGTATTGTATAGTGTTATTTGTCTGTATTGTATAGTATAGTGTTATTTATGTGTGTATTGTATAGTATAGTGTTATTTATGTGTGTATTGTATAGTATAGTGTTATTTATGTCTGTATTGTATAGTATAGTGTTATTTATGTCTGTATTGTATTGTATAGTGTTATTTATGTGTGTATTGTATAGTATAGTGTTATTTATGTCTGTATTGTATTGTATAGTGTTATTTATGTCTGTATTGTATTGTATAGTGTTAGTTGTCTGTATTGTATAGTATAGTGTTATTTATGTGTGTATTGTATAGTATAGTGTTATTTATGTGTGTATTGTATAGTATAGTGTTATTTATGTCTGTATTGTATAGTATAGTGTTATTTATGTCTGTATTGTATTGTATAGTGTTATTTATGTGTGTATTGTATAGTATAGTGTTATTTATGTCTGTATTGTATTGTATAGTGTTATTTATGTCTGTATTGTATTGTATAGTGTTATTTATGTCTGTATTGTATAGTATAGTGTTATTTATGTCTGTATTGTATAGTATAGTGTTATTTATGTCTGTATTGTATAGTATAGTGTTATTAATGTCTGTACTTTTGAGAGTCACAAACAGCTGGAACCGAATTCCTTGTGTGTGTCAACACACTTGGCCAATAAACCTGATCTTGATTCTGATTCTATTCTCGGAGCAAAAAAGTTTGATCGAAAGAATGAAAGGAATGCGAACTGGCAACCCTGAAGAGAACGTGTGGTATAAGGGAAAGGGGCGTGGTTAATGGGAAGTGGGCGTGGTGAGCGGAAGGAAGCGGACGGAAAGAAGATGGCCAGCGTCGTTACTACGACACGTCTGGTGATTTAATCTCGGGACTGAACACGAGCTAAAGTAGAAACTACGCTAACGGATTGTTATTCTTCGTGTTGTCGCGGATCTCAGTGTCCACTTGGCAGGAGGATGAGTAACAACATGGCTGCACTTGGACCCGAAATCCGAGGACTTCACGTCGCTGAGGTATGGATCTGTAACCGACATGTTATCTTCATCATCATCACCACCATCATCATCATCATCATCATCATGTCACTTGTCTTGTGGGTTAAATTTCCATTTCACCTATTAATACAACCGAATAGCTGCTTAGTAACAGTAAGAGGACACAAGTGACCAAGTTGGACCAGATCTGTCCTGGTGTTAGATGATTAAAAGAGGCTGGAGGATGAAGCTCAGATCTTCTTCCATTTAACTCCTTCACTTCTGCTCACTGGCCTCAAGATCAGCTCCAGAAGACCAACGGTCTCTGACTGACCAGTGCTTCTCCATCTGACCCTTTTAAAGCACCTGATTACTTCTGTCTACACTCAGGGCTCAGAGATGGAGATAACCTTGAAATGCTCTGTTCTCTGTACAGACCTTGGTGATCAGGTGATAATAATAACTGTGTGATGAGATGTTAGAGGAGATTAATCACAAACACAAACAGCTTGTCGACATAATCGTCATGAATAAAAACAGTGATGAAGATGATGATGATGATACCATGAGTATCAACTGATATAACTAGGTGATGTATGAACTATGATCAGTCAAATAAAATATACATAGCTAAAACACACACACACACATTTTTTTAAATTAATATTTCACTCATAATCAGAATAATAACTAGAATCAGGTTTATTGGCCAAGTGTGTTGACACACACAAGGAATTCCAGCTGTTTGTGACTCTCAATAGTACAGACATAAATAACACTATACTATACAATACATACATAAATAACACTATACTATACAATACACACATAAATAACACTATACTATACAATACACACATAACACTATACAACACACACATAAATAACACTATACTATACAACACACACATAAATAACACTATACTATACAATACACACATAAATAACACTATACTATACAATACAATACACACATAAATAACACTATACTATACAATACACACATAAATAACACTATACTATACAATACACACATAACACTATACAACACACACATAAATAACACTATACTATACAATACACACATAAATAACACTATACAATACAATACAGACATAAATAACACTATACTATACAATACAGACATAAATAACACTATACTATACAATACACACATAAATAACACTATACTATACAATACACACATAAATAACACTATACTATACAATACACACATAAATAACACTACTATACAATACACACATAAATAACACTATACTATACAATACACACATAAATAACACTATACTATACAATACACACATAACACAATACAATACACACATAAATAACACTATACTATACAATACACACATAAATAACACTATACTATACAATACAGACATAAATAACACTATACTATACAATACACACATAAATAACACTGTACTATACAATACACACATAAATAACAGTATACTATACAATACACACATAACACTATACTATACAATACAATACACACATAAATAACACTATACTATACAAGACAGACATAAATAACACTATACTATACAAGACAGACATAAATAACACTATACTATACAATACACACATAAATAACACTATACTATACAATACAGACATAAATAACACTATACTATACAATACAGACATAAATAACACTATACTATACAATACACACATAACACAATACAATACAGACATAAATAACACTATACTATACAATACAGACATAAATAACACTATACTATACAATACACACATAACACAATACAATACACACATAAATAACACTATACTATACAAGATATTACAGACTATACAACACAATGCAGATGTGATACAATAGACATTATGAGTATTAAATATGAATACAGTATATGTGACTGATCAGTTATGTACATAAAGTGTGGGAAGTGCACGGTGCAAATAACAATATTGTGTAATATTATGCTTTTTGTACAATATACAGCAGCAGTAGTATGTAATATACAGATGATGTAATGACTGACAGTCCTGATAATGCAGTACTTATAGATATGAAGCATGAATATAATTATGGTGAGTTGTTAATCAGGGTGATTGTCTGGGGAAAGAAACTGTTCCTGTGTCAGTTTTAGTGAGCAAAGTTCTGTAGTGCCAAGCGCAAAGTTGTGACTTCTTGTGTCGTACAAGTCCTGGGGAGTGGGCAGGGGGGCACCAATGATGTCTTTTGCTGTTTAGTTGCTGCACCAAACCAGATGGTGATGGATGTGCACAGGACATCAATGACTGCAGTGTAGAACAGCATCAACAGCTCCTGTGGCAGACCAGACTTCCTTAATTGGCGTAGAAAGTACAGTACATCCTCTGCTGGGCCTTTTTGATGATGGAGTTTATGTTGTTCTCCCATGCTTACATTTATTAAATGTAATAAAGTTTTATATCACTGACATCTAGAAGAAGATGTCACACTTCTTCTTCTTCTTCTTCTTCTTCTTCTTCTTCTTCTTCTTCTTCTTCTTCTTCCTCCTCTTATTAGAGGGTCACTTCTCCATGCTCTCTCTTTTTGGTTTGACGCTCTTTAACACATCACAGAATCACTCCTGTGACACGTCTCCGTATCGTTATCGTCAACGTCACTATAACAACCGTTTCCACGGTTTCAAATCTGTTTCTGTTTCTTTCTCCTGCTGTGTCCCTGTGAACGATTGGTTGCTATAGAAACTATATAACACAATACAATATAATATACTAATATAAGAATACAGCCCTGTGAGCTGAGTTCCGACCAATCAGAATCCAGGATTTGTTCCATGGTACCATGGTGTGAAAGTGTAGAGAGAAAGTTTGAGGGTTTTATCTGTTTGATGAGTACAGCTTTCTGTTTGGAAGTGTGTGTGTGTGTGTGTGTGTGTGTGTGTGAATTAAATTCTGGAGTGTTCTCTTGGCCTGAGAGCAGTCCACTCGCTGTTGGGTGTGTGTGCGAGTAATCACCAGTTTACACTCGTGCGAGTCGCTGATTGAGAAACCTGATAACTCGGCTCGCTGCCAGACCTTTCCGGAAGTTTACAGCCTCATCATGTGACTTGTTGATGTCTCTGGTGTTTTTATCGATGATTTTTTTTCTTTCCCAACAGGACGACTGCAGGATCTTGAGAGTGAAAGTCATCGCTGGGATTGGACTGGCTAAGAAGGACATCCTGGGCGCGAGGTGAGTTTCAGTTGGTGAGAACATGTTGCTGTCATGTACTGGGATCTGTGTTTGTTTGTTAATCGGAGATCATGCAAATAACTTGTGTACGACGTCACATGAGTCGAGATCCTCGGGACAAAACAAGACTCTGCTGGGTTTGGATGATGGATCAGTAACATGACACACTGATAAAAAAACAAATCTATTTATACAGTAATGCAGGTGTCGTCTGCTTCGGATCCTCTGAGCATGTAAACAAGGTTAGGATTCATTTCACAGGAACAAAAAAACTTTCCACTCATAACACCGCCTTCAATCATTTACATACTGAGTCTTCAACAATACATACTCAACACATACTCAACACACATACTCAACACATATACTCAACACACATACTCAACACACATACTCAACACACATACTCAACACACATACTCAACACACATACTCAACACATATACTCAACACACATACTCAACACATATACTCAACACATATACTCAACACACATACTCAACACACATACTCAACACACATACTCAACACACATACTCAACACACATACTCAACACACATACTCAACACACATACTCAACACACATACTCAACACACATACTCTACACACATACACTACACACATACTCAACACACATACTCAACACATACTCAACACACATACTCAACACACATACTCAACACACATACTCAACACACATACTCAACACACATACTCAACACACATACTCAACACACATACTCTACACACATACTCTACACACATACTCTACACACATACTCTACACACATACTCTACACACATACTCAACATAAACTCAACACAAACTCCTGTGTGGAGACCCCTCATTATTCTGGAGTATCTATCTATCTACCAAACTATTTTTCTTTCTTTCTTTCTTTCTTTCTTTCTTTCTTTCTTTCTTTCTTTCTTTCTTTCTTTCTTTCTTTCTTTCTTTCTTTCTTTCTTTCTTTCTTTCTTTCTTTCTTTCTTTCTTTCTTTCTTTCTTTCTTTCTTTCTTTCTTTCTTTCTTTCTTTCTTTCTTTCTTTCTTTCTTTCTTTCTTTCTTTCTTTCTTTCTCTATTAGTCCTCATGCTGTCGAATTATATAACAAGCAGGTTCACGTTTATATGATTTCCGTTCTGAACCCTGATGATGTCGAATCCTGGTGTCTTGTAGGTGGTAGTGTTATTGGAGGCATTTCGGTTTGCGTGTGTGTGTGTGAATGTGTGTGTGTGTGTTTGTGTGTGTGTGTAGATTTCCTGTGATTGTTCTTGTTTTTCTCTGCAGTGACCCATACACCAGACTCTCTCTGTATGACCCAGTTACTGGTGAATTGGTCAGCCTCCAAACTAAAACCATCAAAAAGGTAAGTGAGTGAGAGTGAGTGAGAGTGAGTGAGAGTGAGAGAGCAAGTGAGAGCGAGTGAGTGAGAGTGAGAGCGAGTGAGTGAGAGTGAGAGCGAGCGAGAGAGTGAGAGAGAGAGTGAGAGAGCGAGTGAGTGAGAGAGCGAGTGAGTGAGAGAGCGAGTGAGTGAGAGCGAGTGAGTGAGAGCGAGTGAGTGAGAGCGAGAGCGAGCGAGTGAGTGAGAGTGAGTGAGTGAGAGTGAGTGAGAGCGAGTGAGTGAGAGTGAGAGCGAGCGGGTGAGTGAGAGCGAGTGAGTGAGAGTGAGAGCGAGCGGGTGAGTGAGAGCGAGTAGCGAGTGAGAGTGAGAGAGCGGGTGAGTGAGAGCGGGTGAGTGAGAGCGAGTGAGTGAGTGAGAGTGAGTGAGAGCGAGCGAGAGCTAGTGAGAGCGAGCGAGTGAGAGCGAGCGATTGAGAGTGAGAGAGCGATTGAGAGTGAGAGAGCAAGTGAGAGCGAGTGAGAGTGAGTGAGTGAGTGAGTGAGAGAGAGTGAGAGAGAGTGAGAGAGAGCGAGTGAGTGAGAGAGAGTGAGAGAGAGTGAGAGAGAGAGAGAAAGAGTGAGAGAAAGAGTGAGAGAAACTGAACACGCAGTCACACAATGAGATAACATTTGCTCACTTCCTGTTAATCTTTATCTCATTAATTCTTCTCTTTCTCTTGTCTCTACTTAGACACTGGATCCAAAGTGGAACGAGGAGTTCTTTTTCAAAGTAAGTGACCGTCCGTGTTGTGCGTTTATCATCAGCGTTCCGTCATGTGTAACCATGGTAACAGACCCCGGAGAAAAACATTGAAAAACTTTAAACATGTTGTGTGATGTAACGTCCTGCATTAATACCGCGCTAATCGTAGATCCTTCCTGGAATGTAAATAAGGGGGCGGGGCATCACGTGTTAATGCTGTAGGGACATAAATGTCATCCTATGGGCTTAAAGTACTATAGCTCTCTTCTGCGAGCACTGAGTACTGAACACTTTGTTCATAGTTGGAATATCATTCACTTATGATGACATCACCACCTATATGGGCAGGGGAAATTTGCATAAATTTGCATTGCTAACGAACTTAAAATGCCATTAATAAGAAGAAAAATATCCGATTCTTAACCGATCGTCAGATTTGACTCGGTTAGTTTTGTGTGAAAGCTTGAAACACCGTTCGAGGAAGTCAGAGAGTCGGAGCTAATTAAATCAGTCTTCAACCTTGTTGATGAGATGCTAATTACTGAAGATTAATATGTGTTATAATAATAATGTTTTTATGCAGTGTGAAAAAAAAAATCTAGCGTCATGTCATTTTTAGATTTAAAACTTTTATAGACTGATTAAAAACATGTTTTTACATGTTTATTGAACACAATTCTTGGTATCGTTCATAAATTGCGTTTGTAGTGTTCCCAGATTTACAACACACACACACACACACACACACACACACACACACACACACACACACACACACACACACACACACACACACACACTATTAAATCTGACCCGAAGTCAGTTTTCTCTGACCAGATTGTCACAGCTCTGTTTTTCTGCTTCTGCCTCTGATTTGTCTTTATACTCTTATCACTTTTCCTGCACACACACACACACACACGCACACACACACACACACGCACACACACACACACACACACACACGAGTTAAAGTAAACAGCGCCTGGTGAAACGTTAACCTGAGCTCTGTGAGATGGCGTGTAAATGCGGCTCAATGGTGCTGCTCCGTGCGCTGCTGGTCATGCTGCTTGCTCTCCATTCCGTTGCTCAGGTAATGATTCATTTTAACGATCGTAACTTATTTATCGCCTCACAGTGCAAAGTGAGAGACTGAGAGAGAGAGAGAGACTGAGAGAGAGAGAGAGAGAGAGAGGAATATGAAATGTCTCGCAAGTGGAATTTTGCAGAAAGTAGAAATATTTCATTTAAACAATACTTTTCCCTGTAATAACGCTTTGGTCACATATAGATGTGAGAGCAAACTTCGATTAAACTTCCCCTTAAATTGAACTTCCCTCAATAATTTCACTCACTCACGCATCTTCTACCGCTTATCCGAACTACCTCGGGTCACGGGGAGCCTGTGCCTATCTCAGGCGTCATCGTGCATCAAGGCAGGATACACCCTGGACGGAGTGCCAACCCATCACAGGGCACACACACACACTCTCATTCACTCACACACTCACACACTACGGACAATTTTCCAGAGATACCAATCAACCTACCATGCATGTCTTTGGACCGGGGGAGGAAACCGGAGTACCCGGAGGAAACCCCCGAGGCACGGGGAGAACATGCAAACTCCACACACACAAGGTGGAGGCGGGAATCGAACCCCCAACCCTGGAGGTGTGAGGCGAACGTGCTAACCACTAAGCCATCATGCCTCCTGAATAATTTCAGACGTCCTTATTTATGTCCCATGTAAATTCACTACACTACAGACCTGAGCAACTTAGCAACAAAAAACATAAGAAGAAAATAAAAAAAGGGGCGTAAGGATTCAGACCCAGTTCCCCTAAGGTTTCGAGGATCCCTCTGATGTACACATGGTCCTGTATCTTCACTCAGATCAGCGGCAGGAGATTTGGATGATTTCAAGAATTTGGCTGAAAGGAGTAAATCATTCGTTTGTTCATGTTTCCATTGTGGATGTTTCCAGAGAAGCAGCTACTGTACACATGATGCTCCCATCACCATGCTTCACTGTGAAGTAGACTCTGGTCTTGAGATCATACTCACAGCCCTTTCTCCATCCTGCTGCTTTCAGCTTGTCCTGCTGACTCCTTCTCTCTTACCTTCAGCCTGAGAGCGTTGAGGACGACAGGTTTATACTGTACATTATACTTTAACAGCTGTAAACATTCCAGATCCTAGTTCTGTTTTTCAGATA